>NC_091986.1:42627506-42758591 GCF_044704955.1 Pristiophorus japonicus | reverse complement strand
GAGCGACAGGGAGAGAGCGACAGGGAGAGAGCGACAGGGAGAGAGCGACAGGGAGAGAGCGACAGGGAGAGAGCGACAGGGAGAGAGCGACAGGGAGAGAGCGACAGGGAGAGAGCGACAGGGAGAGAGCGACAGGGAGAGAGCGACAGGGAGAGAGCGACAGGGAGAGAGCGACAGGGAGAGAGCGACAGGGAGAGAGCGACAGGGAGAGAGCGACAGGGAGAGAGCGACAGGGAGAGAGCGACAGGGAGAGAGCGACAGGGAGAGAGCGACAGGGAGAGAGCGACAGGGAGAGAGCGACAGGGAGAGAGCGACAGGGAGAGAGCGACAGGGAGAGAGCGACAGGGAGAGAGCGACAGGGAGAGAGCGACAGGGAGAGAGCGACAGGGAGAGAGCGACAGGGAGAGAGCGACAGGGAGAGAGCGACAGGGAGAGAGCGACAGGGAGAGAGCGACAGGGAGAGAGCGACAGGGAGAGAGCGACAGGGAGAGAGCGACAGGGAGAGAGCGACAGGGAGAGAGCGACAGGGAGAGAGCGACAGGGAGAGAGCGACAGGGAGAGAGCGACAGGGAGAGAGCGACAGGGAGAGAGCGACAGGGAGAGAGCGACAGGGAGAGAGCGACAGGGAGAGAGCGACAGGGAGAGAGCGACAGGGAGAGAGCGACAGGGAGAGAGCGACAGGGAGAGAGCGACAGGGAGAGAGCGACAGGGAGAGAGCGACAGGGAGAGAGCGACAGGGAGAGAGCGACAGGGAGAGAGCGACAGGGAGAGAGCGACAGGGAGAGAGCGACAGGGAGAGAGCGACAGGGAGAGAGCGACAGGGAGAGAGCGACAGGGAGAGAGCGACAGGGAGAGAGCGACAGGGAGAGAGCGACAGGGAGAGAGCGACAGGGAGAGAGCGACAGGGAGAGAGCGACAGGGAGAGAGCGCGGGAGAGCGCGGGAGAGAGCGCGAGAGAGAGAGAGCGCCAGAGAGAGAGAGCGCCAGAGAGAGAGAGCGACAGAGAGAGAGAGCGACAGAGAGAGAGCGACAGAGGGGGCGACAGAGGGGGCGACAGAGGGGGCGACAGAGGGGCGACAGAGGGGGCGACAGAGGGGGCGACAGAGGGGGCGACAGAGGGGGCGACAGAGGGGGCGACAGAGGGGGCGACAGAGGGGGCGACAGAGGGGGCGACAGAGGGGGCGACAGAGGGGGCGACAGAGGGGGCGACAGAGGGGGCGGCAGAGAGGGCGACAGAGAGGGCGACAGAGAGGGCGACAGAGAGGGCGACAGAGAGGGCGACAGAGAGACAGAGAGAGAGAGAGCGACAGAGAGAGAGTGCGACAGAGAGAGAGTGCGACAGAGAGAGAGTGCGACAGAGAGAGAGTGCGACAGAGAGAGAGTGCGACAGAGAGAGAGTGCGACAGAGAGAGAGTGCGACAGAGAGAGAGTGCGACAGAGAGAGAGTGCGACAGAGAGCGAGCGACAGAGAGACATAGAGACACAGAGAGAGAACGCGAGAGAGAACGCGAGAGAGAACGCGAGAGAGAACGCGAGAGAGAGCGCGAGAGAGAGAGAGCGCGAGAGAGAGAGAGCGCGAGAGAGAGAGAGCGCGAGAGAGAGAGAGCGCGAGAGAGAGAGAGCGCGAGAGAGAGAGAGCGCGAGAGAGAGAGAGCGCGAGAGAGAGAGAGCGCGAGAGAGAGAGAGCGCGAGAGAGAGAGAGCGCGAGAGAGAGAGAGCGCGAGACAGAGAGAGCGCGAGACAGAGAGAGCGCGAGACAGAGAGAGCGCGCGACAGAGAGAGAGCGCGACAGAGAGAGAGCGCGACAGGAGAGAGCGCGACAGAGAGAGAGCGCGACAGAGAGAGAGCGCGACAGAGAGAGAGCGCGACAGAGAGAGAGCGCGACAGAGAGAGAGCGCGACAGAGAGAGAGCGCGACAGAGAGAGAGCGCGACAGAGAGAGAGCGCGACAGAGAGAGAGCGCGACAGAGAGAGAGCGCGACAGAGAGAGAGCGCGACAGAGAGAGAGCGCGACAGAGAGAGAGCGCGACAGAGAGAGAGCGCGACAGAGAGAGAGCGCGACAGAGAGAGAGCGCGACAGAGAGAGAGCGCGACAGAGAGAGAGCGCGACAGAGAGAGAGCGCGACAGAGAGAGAGCGCGACAGAGAGAGAGCGCGACAGAGAGAGAGCGCGACAGAGAGAGAGCGCGACAGAGAGAGAGCGCGACAGAGAGAGAGCGCGACAGAGAGAGAGCGCGACAGAGAGAGAGCGCGACAGAGAGAGAGCGCGACAGAGAGAGAGCGCGACAGAGAGAGAGCGCGACAGAGAGAGAGCGCGACAGAGAGAGAGCGCGACAGAGAGAGAGCGCGACAGAGAGAGAGCGCGACAGAGAGAGAGCGCGACAGAGAGAGAGAGCGCGACAGAGAGAGAGCGCGACAGAGAGAGAGCGCGACAGAGAGAGAGCGCGACAGAGAGAGAGCGCGACAGAGAGAGAGCGCGACAGAGAGAGAGCGCGACAGAGAGAGAGCGCGACAGAGAGAGAGCGCGACAGAGAGAGAGCGCGACAGAGAGAGAGCGCGACAGAGAGAGAGCGCGACAGAGAGAGAGCGCGACAGAGAGAGAGCGCGACAGAGAGAGAGCGCGACAGAGAGAGAGCGCGACAGAGAGAGAGCGCGACAGAGAGAGAGCGCGACAGAGAGAGAGCGCGACAGAGGGAGAGCGCGACAGAGGGAGAGCGCGACAGAGGGAGAGCGCGACAGAGGGAGAGCGCGACAGAGGGAGAGCGCGACAGAGGGAGAGCGCGACAGAGGGAGAGCGCGACAGAGGGAGAGCGCGACAGAGGGAGAGCGCGACAGAGGGAGAGCGCGACAGAGGGAGAGCGCGACAGAGGAGAGCGCGACAGAGGAGAGCGCGACAGAGAGAGAGCGCGACAGAGAGAGAGCGCGACAGAGAGAGAGCGCGACAGAGAGAGAGCGCGACAGAGAGAGAGCGCGACAGAGAGAGAGCGCGACAGAGAGAGAGCGCGACAGAGAGAGAGCGCGACAGAGAGAGAGCGCGACAGAGAGAGAGCGCGACAGAGAGAGAGCGCGACAGAGAGAGAGCGCGACAGAGAGAGAGCGCGACAGAGAGAGAGCGCGACAGAGAGAGAGCGCGACAGAGAGAGAGCGCGACAGAGAGAGAGCGCGACAGAGAGAGAGCGCGACAGAGAGAGAGCGCGACAGAGAGAGAGAGCGCGACAGAGAGAGAGAGCGCGACAGAGAGAGAGAGCGCGACAGAGAGAGCGCGACAGAGAGAGAGAGCGCGACAGAGAGAGAGAGCGCGACAGAGAGAGAGAGCGCGACAGAGAGAGAGAGCGCGACAGAGAGAGAGCGCGACAGAGAGAGAGCGCGACAGAGGGAGAGCGCGACAGAGGGAGAGCGCGACAGAGGGAGAGCGCGACAGAGGGAGAGCGCGACAGAGGGAGAGCGCGACAGAGGGAGAGCGCGACAGAGGGAGAGCGCGACAGAGGGAGAGCGCGACAGAGGGAGAGCGCGACAGAGGGAGAGCGCGACAGAGGGAGAGCGCGACAGAGGGAGAGCGCGACAGAGGGAGAGCGCGACAGAGGGAGAGCGCGACAGAGGGAGAGCGCGACAGAGGGAGAGCGCGACAGAGGGAGAGCGCGACAGAGGGAGAGCGCGACAGAGGGAGAGCGCGACAGAGGGAGAGCGCGACAGAGGGAGAGCGCGACAGAGGGAGAGCGCGACAGAGGGAGAGCGCGACAGAGGGAGAGCGCGACAGAGGGAGAGCGCGACAGAGAGAGAGCGCGACAGAGAGAGAGCGCGACAGAGAGCGAGCGCGACAGCGACAGAGAGAGAGCGCGACAGAGAGCGAGCGCGACAGAGAGCGAGCGACAGAGAGAGCGAGCGACAGAGAGAGCGAGCGACAGAGAGAGCGAGCGACAGAGAGAGAGAGAGCGACAGAGAGAGAGAGAGCGACAGAGAGAGAGAGAGCGACAGAGAGAGAGGGAGAGCGACGGAGAGAGAGGGAGAGCGACGGAGAGAGAGGGAGAGCGACGGAGAGAGAGGGAGAGCGACGGAGAGAGAGGGAGAGCGAGCGACAGAGAGAGCGAGCGACAGAGAGAGCGAGCGACAGAGAGAGCGAGCGACAGAGAGAGCGAGCGACAGAGAGAGCGAGCGACAGAGAGAGCGAGCGACAGAGAGAGAGAGAGCGACAGAGAGAGAGAGAGCGACAGAGAGAGAGAGAGCGAGAGCGACAGAGAGAGAGAGAGCGACAGAGAGAGCGACAGAGAGAGAGAGAGAGCGACAGAGAGAGAGAGAGAGCGACAGAGAGAGAGAGAGCGACAGGGAGGGGGCGCGGGCGCGTGATGAAGGGAGGGGGCGCGGGCGCGGGAGGGAGGGAGGGAGGGAGGGAGGGAGCGGGTGCGCGCGTGCGGGACAGAGGGAGGGGGCGTGCGCGCGCGTGCGGGACAGAGGGAGGGGGCGTGCGCGTGCAGGAGAAAGGGAGGGAGGTGGCGCGCGCGCGCGGGAGAGAGGGAGGGAGGGGGCGCGCGCGCGCGAGAGGGAGGGAGGGGGCGCACGCGCGAGAGGGAGGGAGGGGGCGCACGCGCGAGAGGGAGGGAGGGGGCGCACGCGCGAGAGCGAGGGAGGGGGCGCACGCGCGAGAGGGAGGGAGGGGGCGCACGCGCGAGAGGGAGGGAGGGGGCGCACGCGCGAGAGGGAGGGAGGGGGCGCACGCGCGAGAGGGAGGGAGGGGGCGCACGCGCGAGAGGGAGGGAGGGGGCGCGCACGCGGGAGGGAGGGAGGGTGCGCGCGGGAGGAAGGAGGCGCGCGCGAGGTTGGGGGCGCGCGGAAGAGAGGGGGCGCGCGGAAGGGAGGGAGGGAGGACGCGCGGGAGGGAGGGGGCGCACGCGCAAGGGAAGGAGGGTGGGAAGGGGCGCGCACGGGAGGGCCCGAGAGGGAGAGGGACAGAGGGAGAGGGACAGAGGCAGACAGAGGCAGAGCGGGGCAGAGGCAGACCGGGGCGGGGGGAGGGAGAGGGGGGCGGTGGAAGGGGAGGGGGCGGGGGCGGGGGAGGGGGCGAGGGAAGAGGGGGGCCGGGGAGGGAGAGGGGGGCCGGGGGAGGGAGAGGGGGGGCGGGGGAGGGAGAGGAGGGGGCAGGGGAGGGAGAGGGGGGGCGGGGGAGGGAGAGGGGGGTGGGGGAGGGAGAGGGGGGCGGGGGAGGGAGAGGGGGGCGGAGGGAGAGGGGGGGCTGGAGAGGGAGGGGGGGTGGGGGAGGGAGAGGGGGCGGGGGGAGAGAGGGGGTTGGGGGGTGAGGGGGGGCGGGGGGAGAGAGGGGGCGGGGGAGAGAGGGGGCGGGGAGAGGGGGCGGGGAGAGAGGGGGCGGGGAGAGAGGGGGCGGGGAGAGACATAGATAGAGATAGAGGAGGGCGAGTGAAGGAGGGCGAGTGAAGGAGAAAAGGAGGGACAGGGAAAAGGAGGGACAGGGAAAAGGAGGGACAGGGAAAAGGAGGGACAGGGAAAAGGAGGGACAGGGAAAAGGAGGGACAGGGAAAAGGAGGGACAGGGAAAAGGAGGGACAGGGAAAACGGACGGGGGGGGGGCAAGAGGTGGGGGGGGGCGAGAGTGGGGGGGGGGCGAGAGTGGGGGGGCGAGAGGGGGGGGCGAGAGGGGGGGGGCGAGAGGGGGGGGCGAGAGGGGGGGGGCGAGAGGGGGGGGGCGAGAGAGGGGGGGGGCGAGAGGGGGGGGGGCGAGAGGGGGGGGCGAGAGGGGGGGGGGCGAGAGAGGGGGGGGGCGAGAGAGGGGGGGGGCGAGAGGGGGGGGGGCGAGAGGGGGAGAGAAAGAGAGAGACAGACAAAGAGAGAGACAGAGAAAAGGCATGAGAAAGAGACAGAGAAAAAGAGGGACAGAGAGAGAGAGAGAGAGAGAGAAATTCAGCCTCAGACAGATATTGGGGAGAGGAATGGAGTCACTGGCTCGGGAACTAAGTTTGCGGCGGGGACCGAAAACAATGGCTTTGGTCTTCCCAATATTTAATTGCAGAAAACTTCTGCTCATCCAGAACTAGATGTCGGACAAGCAGTCTGACAATTTAAGAGACCGTGGAAGGTGAAAGAAGTGGTAGTGAGGCAGTGCTAGATGTTTTCAGCGTACATGTGGAGACTGATGTTGTGTATTCAGAAGATATGGGGGAGGGGGGCAGGAACTCAACACAATCACTAAGGAGGTGGCACTTGTTGTGTATCTGTAAAGCATGCACTCCCATGTTCCGCCACCAGGGAGCGCATC
Organism: Pristiophorus japonicus; assembly: GCF_044704955.1. Classification (NCBI taxonomy): domain Eukaryota; kingdom Metazoa; phylum Chordata; class Chondrichthyes; family Pristiophoridae; genus Pristiophorus; species Pristiophorus japonicus. The sequence goes on along the minus strand of NC_091986.1, from coordinate 42,752,329 downwards.
CACTCAAGTGCCAAGGGATCCCAGCATCCCTTGTGAGCACTGTAGATAAGCCGGCCCCTAAGGCCTGTTACTCACTCGAGTGTCTTAATAAAGACTGAGGTCACTGTTACTTTAACCTCCCTTGTGCAGTCTCATCTGTGTTAGAAACACAATAACTGGCGACGAGTATACGAATCCAACGCAAAGATGCAGCAAACTGTGGGCATCCTGGAGAAGTTCTCGGAGGGTGAGGACTGGGAAGCCAATGTCAAACAGCTAGACCAGTACTTTGTAGCCAACGAGCTGGACGGAGAAGGAAGCGCTGCAAAAAGGAGAGCGGTCCGCCTCACGGACTGCGGGGCATCGACATACAGCCTCATGAAGAATCTTCAGGTTCCGGTGAAACCCACAGATAAGTCATATGAGGAGCTGTGTATACTGGTTCGGGAGCATCTTAACCTGAGGGAGAGCGTGCTACACGTGCCAGTGATCTGAAGGTCAGGAAGTGGCGAGCTACGTCGCCGAGCTAAGGCGACTTGCAGGACAGTGTGAGTTTGATGGCTTCCTGCAGCAGATGCTCAGAGACTTTGTTGTACTGGGCATTGGCCATGAGACCATCCGACGAAAACTTTTGATTGTAGAGACACCGACCCTCAGTAAGGCCATTGCGATAGCACAGGCATTTACGTCCACCAGTGACAACACCAAACAAATCTCTCAGCACATAAGTGCTAGTAATGTTTATAAATTAACTGGAACTGTGTTTGCGAGCACAAATGTACAGGGCAGAAACCACGAGTCTGCAACTGCCAGCAGGCCTCAGGTGACCCAGATGACTAAGAGTCCGCAACAAAGGATGAATGCATGGCAATTCACACCTTCTTGACGTTGTGGAGGCTTCCATTCAGCCTATTCATGCCGCTTCAAAGGGCAAGAGCTTCATGCTGCAAGAGCTGTGGAACAATGGGGCACCTCCAACGAGCTGCAAGCTCTGCAAAACCTGCTAACCACCACGTGGCAGAGGAAGATCAGTCCATGGTGGTTCAAAGCAATTTCGAGCCTGAGAGAGAGGAGGCAGATGCTGAAGTACACGGGGTGCACACATTTGAGACGAAATGTCCACCTATAATGCTAAATGTAAAATTGAATGGCTTACCCGTAGCCATGGAACTGGACTCTGGCGCTAGCCAATCCATCATGAGTAAAAAGATATTTGAGAGACTGTGGTGCAACAAGGCACTCAGGCCAGCCCTGAGTCCCATCCACACGAAACTGAGAACGTACACCAAAGAGCTCATCACTGTCCTGGGCAGCGCCATGGTTAAGGTCACCTACGAGGGCACGGTGCACGAACTGCCACTCTGGACTGTCCCGGACGATGGCCCCACACTGCTTGGAAGGAGCTGGCTGGGCAAAATCCACTGGAACTGGGATGACATCCGAGCGCTATCACACGTCGATGAGGCCTCATGTACCCACGTTCTTAACAAATTTCCTTCCCTTTTTGAGCCAGGCATTGGAAACTTTTCCGGGGCGAAGATACAGATCCACTTGGTCCCATTCACCACAAGGCGCGAGCGGTACCTCACATGATGAGGGAGAGAGTGGAAATCGAGCTGGACAGGCTGCAACGCGAGGGCATCATCTCCCCAGTGGAATTCTGCGAGTGGGCCAGCCCGATTGTTCCAGTACTCAAAAGTGATGGCACGGTCAGGATTTGCAGCGATTATAAAGTAACTATGAATCGTTTCTCGCTACAGGACCAATACCGGCTACCGAAGGCAGACAACCTATTTGCGACGTTGGCAGGAGGCAAGATGTTCACCAAGCTCGACCTGACTTCGGCCTACATGACTCAGGAGCTGGAGGAGTCTTCGAAGGGCCTCACCTGCATCAACACGCACAAGGGACTGTTCATCTACAGCAGATGGCCGTTTGGAATTCAGTCGGCGGCAGCGATCTTCCAGAGAAACATGGAGAGCCTACTCAAGTCGGTACCACTCACAGTGGTTTTTCAGGACGACATATTGGTCACGCGTCAGAACACCGTCGAGCACCTACAAAATCTGGCTGCGGCTGAAGAGGTCGAAATACGTCTTCATGGCAACAGAAGTGGAGTTTTTGGGGAGAAAGATCGTGGCGGACGGCATTCGGCCCACAGACGCCAAGACAGAGGCTATCAGGAATGCGCCCAGGCCACAGAACATCACGGAGCTGCGGTCGTTCCTGGGACTCAACTATTTTGGTAACTTCCTACCGGGGTTAAGCACCCTCTTAGAGCCCCTACATGTGATATTGCGTAAAGGTGAGAACTGGGTATGAAAAAAAAAACAAGTAATTGCTTTTGAGAAAGCCAGAAACATTTTATGCTCCAACAAGCTGCTTGTATTGTATAACCCGTGTAAAAGACTTGTGCTAGCATGTGATGCGTCGTCGTACGGAGTCGGGTGTGTATTACAGCAAGCTAACGTTGCGGGGAAGTTGCAACCTGTCGCCTATGCCTCCAGGAGCTTGTCTAAGGCCGAGAGGGCCGACAGCATGATTGAGAAAGAGGCATTCGCGAGTGTGTTCGGGGTAAAGAAAATGCATCAGTACCTGTTTGGCCTCAAATTTGAGCTGGAAACCGATCACAAGCCCCTCATATCCCTGTTTGCTGAAAACAAGGGGATAAATACTAATGCCTCAGCCCGCATACAAAGGTGGGCACTTACGCTATCAACGTATAACTTTACCATCCGCCACAGGTCAGGCACCGAGAACTGTGCGGATGCTCTCAGTCGGCTAGCATTGCCTACCACGGGGGTGGAAATGGCGCAGCCTGCAAACTTGTTGATGGTGGCGCAGCCCGCAGACTTGTTGATTGTCATGGAAGCGTTTGAAAATGATAAATCACCTGTCACAGCCCACCAGATTAGGACTTGGACCGGTCAAGATCCTCTGCTGGCCCTAGTAAAAAAAACTGTGTACTGCATGGGAGCTGGGCCAGCATCCCCGTTGAAATGCAACAGCTAATCAAGCCGTTCCAGCGGCAAAAAGACGAGTTGTCCATTCAGGCAGACTGCCTGTTGTGGGGTAACCGCGTAGTGCTACCCAAAAAGAGCAGGGAGACGTTCATCTCGGATCTCCACAGCACACACCGGGGTATAGTAATGATGAAAGCAATAGCCAGATCCCACGTGTGGTGGCTCGGTATTGACTCTGATTTAGAGTCCTGTGTACGGCAATGCCGCGTGTGCGCTCAGTTGAACAACAGGCCCAGAGAGGGACCACGAAGTTTGTGGTCCTGGGCCTCCAGACCATGGTCGAGGATCCATGTCAACTATGCAAGCCCGTTTCTCGGTAAAATGTTCCTGGTGGTGGTGGATGCTTTTTCAAAATGGATTGAATGTGAAATAATGTCGGGAAGCACCGCCACCGCCACCATTGAAAGCCTGAGGGCCATGTTTGCCACCCACAGCCTGCCTGACATACTGGTCAGTGACAACGGGCCATGTTTCACCAGTGCCGAATTTAAAGAATTCATGACCCGCAATGGGATCAAGCATGTCACCTCGGTCCCGTTTAAACCAGCCTCCAATGGGCAGGCAGAGCGGGCAGTACAAACAATCAAACAGAGCCTTAAACAAGTCACAGAAGGCTCACTCCAAACCCGCCTGTCCCGAGTACTGCTCAGCTACCGCACGAGACCCCACTCGCTCACAGGGGTGCCCCCGGCTGAGCTATTCATGAAAAGGACACTTAAAACCAGACTCTCGCTGGTTTACCCCAACCTGCATGATCAGGTAGAGAGCAGGCGGCAGCAACAAAATGTAAACGGTGGTCGCGCCACTGTGTCACGGGAAATTGATCTGAATGACCCTGTGTATGTGCTAAACTATGGACATGGTCCCAAGTGGATCGTGGGAACGATGATAGCTAAAGAAGGGAGTAGGGTGTTTGTAGTCAAACTGGACAATGGACAAATTTGCAAAAAGCACCTGGACCAAACGAGGCTGCAGTTCACAGACTATTCACCTTGTAAATAGTTTTCACTTTGACTTTGCGGGGGGAGTGATGTTGTGTATCTCTAAAGCATGCACTCCCATGTTCCGCCACCAGGGAGCGCATCCCCTGAAGAGCACTGTATATAAGCCGGCCCCGAAGGCCTGTTCCTCACTCTGGAGTGTCTTAATAAAGACTGAGGTCACTGTTACTTTAACCTCCCTGTGTGCAGTCTCATGTGTGTTAGCAACACAATAGTACTCACTAAGATAATGGGGCTAAAGGCAGATAAATCCCTTGGACATGATGGCTTGCATCCTAGGGGCTTAGGAGAAGTAGCAGCAGGGATTGTGGATGCATTGGTTGTAATTTACCAAAATTCCCTGGATTCTGGGGAGGTCCCAGCAGATTGGAAAACTGCAAATGTAGCGCCCCTATTTAAAAAAGGAGGCAGACAAAAAGCAGGAAACTATAGACCAGTTCTGTCATTGGGGAAATGTTGGAGTCCATTATTAAAGAAGCAGCAGTAGGACATTTGGAGAAGCATAATTCAGTCAGGCAGATTCAGCATAGATTTATGAAAGGGAAGTCATGTTTGACAAATTTGCTGGAATTCTTTGAGGATGTAACGAACAGGGTGAATAAGGGGGAACCAGTGGATATTTGGATTTAAAGAAGACATTCGATAAGGTGCCACATGAGATTACTGCACAAGACAAAAGCTCATGGGGATGGGAGTAATATATTAGCACGGATAGAGGATTGGCTAATTAACAGAAAACAAAGTCGGGATAAATGGGTCATTTCCGGTTGCCAGTGACTAATGGCTAATGGGGTGCCGCAGGGATCGGTGCTGATTCCTGTATACAATCTATATTAATGACTTGGATGAAGGGACCGAGTGTAATGTCGCCAAGTTTGCTGATGATACAAAGATGGGTGGGAAAGCAAATAATCTGCAAAGGGATATAGACAGGCTAAGTGAGTGGACAAAAATTTGGCAGATGGAGTATGATGTGGGGAAAATGTGAGGTTATCCACTTTGGCAGCAATAATAAGAAAGCAAATTAGAATTCAAATGGAGAAAAATTGCTAAGTGCTCCAGTACAGAGAGACCTGGGGGTCCTTGTGCATGAAACACAAATAGTATGCATGTTCAGCAAGTAATCAGGAATGTTGGCCTTTATTGCAAGGGAGATAGAGTATAAAAGCAGAGATGTCCTGCTACAACTATGCAGGGTATTGGTGAGGCCAACCTGGAGTACTACGTACAGTTTTGGTCTCCGTATTTAAGGAAGGATATACTTGCATTGGAGGCTGTTCAGAGAAGGTTCACCAGGTTGATTCCCGAGATGAGGGGGTTGACTTATGAGGATAGGTTGAGCCTATACACATTGGAGTGCAGAAGAATAAGAGGTGATCTTATTGAAACTTATAAGATAACGAGGGGGCTTAACAAGGTGGATGCAGAGAGGAAATTTCCACTCATAGGGGAAACTAAAACTAGGGGACTTAGAATAAGGGGCCACCCATTTAAAACTGAGATGAGGAGAAATTTCTTCTCTCAGAGGGTTGTCAATCTATGGAATTCTCTGCCCCAGTGAGCTGTGGAGGATGGGTCATTGAATATATTTAAGCTGAGATTGACAGATTTTTGGGCGATAAGGGAGTAAAGGGTTATGGGGAGCGGGCAGGGCAGTGGAGCTGAGTCCATGATCAGATCATCCACGATCTTATTGAATGGAGGAGCAGGCACGAGGGGCCAAATGGCCTACTCCTGCTCCTATTTCTTGCATTCTTATGTGGTGCATTTGGACTTCCAGAAGACATTTGACAAGATGCCACATAAAAGGTTACTGCACAAGATAAAAGTTCATGGGGTTGGGGTTAATATATTAGCATGGATAGAGGATTGGCAAACTGACAGAAAACAGAGAGTCAGGATAAATGGTTCATTCTCAGGTTGGTAATCAGTAACACATGGGGTGCCACAGGGATCAGTGCTGGGACCCCGACTATTTATAATCTATATTAATGACTTGGATGAAGGGACCGAGTGTAACGTGGCCAAGTTTGCTGACGATGCAAGGATGGGAGGAAAAGCAATGTGTGAGGAGGACACAAAAAACCTGCAAAAGGACATAGACAGGCTAAGTGAGTGGGCAAAAATTTGGCAGATGGCGTATAATGTTGGAAAGTGTGAGGTTATGCACTTTGACAGAAAAAAAAAGAGCAAGTTATTATTTAAATGGAGAAAAATTGCAAAATGCCGCAGTACAGCAGGACCTGGGGTACTTGTGCATGAAACACAAAACATTAGTATGCAGGTACAGCAAGTGATCAGGAAGGCCAATGGAATCTTGACCTTTATTGCAAAGGAGATCGAGTATAAAAGCAGGGAAGTCTTGCTACAGCTGTACAGGGTATTGGTGAGGCCACATCTAGAATACTGCGTACAGTTTTGGTTTCCATATTTAAGAAAGGATATACTTGCTTTGGAGTCAGTTCAGAGAAGGTTCACGAGATTGATTCCGGTGATGAGGGGGTTGACTTATGAGGAAAGGTTGAGTAGGTTGGGCCTCTACTCATTGGAACTCAGAAGAATGAGATGTGATTTTATCGAAACGTGTAAGATTATGAGGGGCTTGACGAGGTGGATGCAGAGAGGATGTTTTCACTGATAGAGGAAACTAAATCTAGGGAGCATAATCAGAATAAGGGGCCGCCCATTTAAAGCTGAGATGAGGAAGAATTTCTTCTCTCAGATGATTGTAAATCTGTGGAATTCGCTGCCTCAGAGAGCTGTGGAAGCTGGGACATTGAATAAATTTAAGACAGAGATATTGGTTAAGAAACTGTCTAAGGGAATAAGGGGTTATAGGGAGCGGGCAGGGAAGTGGACCGGAGTCCATGATCGGATCAGCCACGATCGTATTATGGCCTACTCCTGCTCCTATTTCTTATGTTCTTATGTAAGATGTCACCAAGGGGCAACATGTAGATGAGAAATTGGAGGGGGACATCAGAGGTAACAATGAGTGGGGCGAGAAGGGAAGCCATTGCAGGTGATTCTCTGGCTACGATTAGATAAGAATGGAACCAGGCGAGTGGAATCCCACACAGCTGGATGATGGTGGAGAGGCTTTGGAGGAGGACAGAGTAGTAAACTGTGTCAAAGGCTGCAGACAAGTGAAGAAGGATGAGGACGGATAGTTTGTCTTCGTCAGATACAAAGGATATCATTTGTGAGTTTGATGAGAGCCGTTTCGATATTGTAGCAAGCGTGGAAACAGGAATGTAGGGATTCAAACATGGAATTCCGGTGAAGATGGGCACGGATTTGGAAGGCGACATGTTCAAGGACTTTGGCGAGGAAAGGGAAGTTGGAGATGGGGCGGTAGTTTTCAAGGACGGAGGGATCAAGGGTTGTTTTTTTGAGGAAAGTGTTGATGACGGCAGATTTGAAAATGAGTGAGTGTGAGAGACAGAGTGTGAGAGAGACAGAGTGAGAGAGACAGAGCGTGTGAGAGAGAGAGAGAGAGACAGAGTGTGTGAGAGAGAGACAGAGAGAGAGAGAGAGGGGGGCGGGAGTCTCTCCCCGGGAGGCCTGCTGTTTAGGCCTCTCTCTCTCTCCGGTTTTCTAAGGCCCAGAAGCCGCGGCCTCGCCAGCGCGCTGCTCGCCACCCTGCGATCCCCATCTCCAGCTCCGGGCCCCCGGCTGGCTTCTCCCTCCCTCCACCCCCGGTACTCACACAGGCCGCTGGAGCCGGTACCGGAGAACATCCTCCCGCCGCACCCACTGCCCGGGAGCCCCGGAGCCCCGCCCACTCAACAAGCCCCGTCCACACAGCGAGCCACGCCCACTGTCCCGGAGCCCCGCCCTCACTGCCCGGCCTCGCCCCCAGGCTCCGCCCCCTCCCCCCCACAGGGAGATGCTCAGACTCACTTCGTTCAATAAAGTTCAATAAACAATTATCTAAAAATTGAAACCATTCCCTAGAATTGTCTATTATTTATGTTGGTGATTATTTTTAATTGCAAATTGAGCTGCTTCTGCTCGCATCCTCTGAGATGTCGAACTTTGTTGGAACAATGCCTTTTATTCTGGGGTAAAGTGCACTGAGTGTTGACAAAGCTGATCTTTGTTGGGAAGGCGAAGGAACCTGCATTGTGCCCTTTTATCCACTCTTGGAATGTGGGCATCACTGGCAAAGCCAAAAGGAGCTGTTAGGAAGGGACTGGAAGGTCGGTCAAAGAAGGAGATTCTTGAATTCTTCGAAAACTTTTGGAACAATTTCTGACTCAAATGTGCAATGACAACGTGACAAGATTACACCTTTATATAGCGCCTTTCACAACTTCAGGACGTCCCAAAGTGCTTTATAGCCAATGAAATACTTTTTGAAATGTAGTCACTGTTATAATGTAACAGCCAATTTGTGCACAGCAAACTCCCATAAATAGCAATGAGATGATGGCAAGATAATCTGTTTTAGTGCTTTTGGTTGAAGGATAAATATTGGCCAGGGCTCCGGGGAGAATTCCCTGCTCTTCTTTGAAATAGTGCCATGTCCACCTGAGAGCAGACGGGGCCTCTGTTAAATGAAAGGCAACACCTCCGACAGTGCAGTGCTCCCTCAGTACTGCACAGGAGTGTCAGCCTGGATTTTGTGCTCAAGTCTCTGGAGTGGAACTTGAACCCACGACTTTTTGACTCAAAGGTGATAGAGCTATCCTCTGAACTATGGCTCTGTAAGGCCCTGGGTAGCATTGCATCCGTAAGTAATGAATATTACTCTGAAGTATTGAGACATGAACGTGGGAGTATGGAACAGTACCCATATCATCATCATCATAGGCAGTCCCCGAAAATCGAGGAAGACTTGCTTCCATTCTAAAAGTGAGTTCTTAGGTGACTGAACAGTCCAATATGGAAATTACAGTCCCTGTCACAGCTGGGACAGACAGTCATTGAAGGAAAGGGTGGGTGGGAAAACTAGTTTGCCGCATGCTCCTTCCGCTGCCTGCGCTTGCTTTCTGCATGCACTTGGCGACGAGACTCGAGGTGCTCAGCGCCATCCCGGATGCTCTTCCTCCACTTACGACAGTCTTTGGCCAGGGACTCCCAGGTGTCAGTGGGGATGTTGCATTTTATCAAGGAGGCTTTGAGGGTGTCCTTGAAACATTTTCTCTGCCCACCTGGGGCTCGCTTGCCGTGTAGGAACTCCAAGTAGAGCGCTTGCTTTGGGAGTCTTATGTCAGGCATGCGAATGATGTGGCCCGCCCAACGGAGCTGGTCGAGTGTGGTCAGTGCTTTGATGCTGGAGATGTTGATCGAGGATGCTAATGTTGGTGTGTCTGTCCTCCCAGGGGATTTGCAGGATCTTGCAGACACATCGTTGGTAGTATTTCGCCAGCGATTTGAGGTGTCTACTGTATATGGTCCACATCTCTGAGCCATACAGGAGGGCGGGTATCACTCCAGCCCTGTAGACCATGAGATTGGCACTGGATTTAAGGGCCTGATCTTCAAATACTCTCTTCCTCAGGTGGCTGAAGGCTGCACTGGTGCACTGGAGACGGTGTTGAACCTCGTCATCGATGTCTGCCCTGCTGGTAATAGGCTCCTGAGGTGTGAAAAATGGTCCACGTTGTCCAGGGCCACGCCGTGGATCTTGATGACTGGGGGGCAGTGCAGTGTGGCAGGGTCAGGTTGGTGGAGAACCTTTGTCTTACAGATGTTTAGTGTAAGGTCCATGCTTCCGTACACCTCAGTGAAGATGTTGACTATGACTTGCAGTTCAGTCTCTGAATGTGCGCAGGCGCAAGTGTCGTCCACGTATTGTAGCTCGACAACAGAGGTTGGAACGGTCTTGGATCTGGCCTGGAGATGACGAAGGTTCAACAGGTTCCCACTGGTTCTGTAGATTAGTTCCACTCCAGCGGGGAGCTTGTTGAGTGTGAGTTGGAGCATTGCAGCGAGGAAGATCAAGAAGAGGGTTGGCGTGATGACGCAGCCCTGCTTGACCCCGGTACGGACGTGGATTGGGTCTGTGATGGATCCGTTGGTCAGGATCATGGCTTGCATGTCGTCGTGGAGCAGGTGGAGGATGGTGACAAACTTTTGGGGGCAGCCGAAATGGACGAAGACCCTCCATAGTCCCTCGCAGTTGACAGTGCCACAGGCCTTTATAAGGGCAAAGAAGACCATTTACAAGGGTTGGTGCTATTCCCTGCATTTCTCCTGCAGTTGTCACGCCATAAAGATCATGTCCGTTGTACCCCGTAGTGGATGAAATCTGCGCTGTGACTCCAAGAGGAGCTCCTCAGCCACAGGGAGAAGATGGTTGAGGAGGATTCTAGTGATGACCTTCCCAGTGACTGATAACAGGGAGATTCTTCTGTAGTTGCCGCAGTCGGACTTGTCCCCTTTTTTAAAGATGGTCACGATTACTGCATCTCTGAGATCTTCCGGCATGCTCTCCTCCTTCCAGATGAGAGAGATGAGGTCATGCATTCACACCAATAGTGCCTCTCCGCCATACTTTAGTGCCTCAGCAGGGATTCCATCCGCTCCCGTTGCCTTACTCTTGAGCTGATGGATGGCCTTTTCTACCTCATTGGGCTGGGGTTTTGCTGAGGTGGTGGTGGGTAGCATGCTGCGGGATGGAGTCGAGGACACTCGAGTCAAAGGCAGAGTCTCGATTGAGGAGATCTTCGAAGTGCTCCTTCCAGCAGGTCCAGACTGCCTTGGTGTCTTTGATAAGTGTCTCCACATTCTTTGGCAGCAATGTGATGGGGCCTTGGGTCCTTGGGCCATAGGTGACCTTGACTGCGGTGAAGAATCCTCACACATCATGGTTGTCGGTCAGCTGCTGGATCTCCTGTGCTTTCTCCACCCACCATCTGTTCTTTAGGCTGCGGGTTTTTTGTTGAACTTTGGCCTGAAGCCGTCTGTAAAGCTGCTTTGCTGCTCCTGAGTTGGGTTGTTGTTTTACGTTCAGAAATGCCCTGTACTTGCAATTTATTTGCTCTTGGATCTCGTGATTGTTATGTATGGAGAAAGAGTCAGACTGAACACTGTGAGCTCAAAGCAAAGTGTGACCTTAGTCTTTTATTGCAGGTCTCCAGAGTGCTTGTCCAACCTGTGAGGCCTCCTTAAATACCTGCATTCCCAAGGGATTGTGGGATCCCTTGGTACTCCAGGGGATGAGCCCTCTGGTGGCTGTACAGAGTAACTACAAGTTTACAAATATAACAACACTCCCCTCCCCCCCCCCCCACTCCCCCCAAAGTCAATGGTGTAACTATTTACAATGTGAGTCGATCTGGGGCCCTTCTTGCCCTAGTTGATCGTCTCGGTGTGAAAGCTGGTGTTGTTGAATCATTTGTTGGGCCCTCTCTGGGCTGCTGTGCAGCTGGCTTTGCTGGGCTGCCTGGTGTGTTGGGTCCTGCTGGGCTGCTGTGGATGATGGGTTCTGCTTCGTGGTCAACGGTGGTACCGGTTGCCACTGGTGTGTATGTTCAGGGATCAAAGAAGTTAGGGTCCAAGGTGGGTTGCTCAGGATAGTCCATGAATCTGAGTTTGATTTGGTCCAAGTGTTTCCGGTGAATGAGGCCATTTGAAAGTTTGACCCGAAACATCCTGCTCCCCTCTTTGGCCACAACAGTACCGGGAAGCCACTTGGGACCTTATCCATAATTCAATACAAATACAGGATCATTGATTTCAATCTCGCGTGACACATTTGCGCTATCATGGTATGTACTTTGTTGAAGCCACCTGCTCTCTATCTGTTCATGTAGATCAGAGTGAACTAATGAAAGCCTTGTCTGAAGTGCTCTTTTCATGAACAGTTCAGCAGGTGGGATCCCAGTGAGCGAGTGGGGTCTCATGCGGTAGCTAAGCAGGACTCGGGATAGGCGAGTCTGCAGTGAGCCTTCAGTTATCCTCTTCAAGCTTTGCTTGATGGTTTGCATTGCTCTCTCTGCCTGACCATTGGACGCTGGTTTAAACGGGGCAGATGTGACATAGAAATATAGAAACATAGAAAAATAGGTGCAGGAGTAGGCCATTCGGTCCTTCGAGCCTGCACCGCCATTCAATAAGATCGTGGCTGATCATTCCTTCAGTACCCCTTTCCTACTTTCTCTCCATACCCCTTGATCCCTTTCACCGTAAGAGCCATATCTAACTCCCTCTTGAATATATCCAGTGAACTGGCATCAACAACTCTCTGCGGCAGGGAATTCCACAGGTTAACAACTCTCTGAGTGAAGATGTTTCTCCTCATCTCAGTCCTAAATGGCCTACCCCTTATCCTAAGACTATGTCCCCTGGTTCTGGTCTTCCCCAACATCGAGAACATTCTTCCCGCATCTAACCTGTCCAGTCCCGTCAGAATCTTATAAGTTTCTCTGAGATCCCCTCTCATCCTTCTAAACTCCAGTGAATAAAGGCCCAGTTGATCCAATCTCTCCTCATATGACAGTCCAGCCATCCCTGGAATCAGTCTGGTGAACCTTCGCTGCATTCCCTCAATAGCAATAACATCCTTCCTCAGACTAGGGGACCAAAACTGAACACAATATTCCAGGTGAGGCCTCACTAAGGCCCTGTACAACTGCAGTAAGACCTCCCTGTTTCTATATTCAAATCCCCTAGCTATGAAGGCCAACATACCATTTGCCTTCTTTACCGCCTGCTGTACCTACGTGCCCACTTTCAGTGACTGATGAACCATGACACCCAGGTCTCGTTGCACCTCCCCTTTTCCTAGTCTGCCGCCATTCAGATAATATTCTGCCTATGTATTTTTGCCCCCAAAATGGATAACCTCACATTTATCCACATTATACTGCATCTGCCATGCATTTGCCAACTCACCTAACCTGTCCAAGTCACCCTCACAGCTCACACCGCCATCCAGTTTAGTGTCATCTGCAAACTTGGAGATATTACACTCTATTCCTTCATCCAAATCGTTAATGTATATTGTAAAGAGCTGGGGTCCCAGCACTGAGCCCTGCGGCACTCGACTAGTCACTGCCTGCCATTCTGAAAAGGACCCGTTTATCCCGACTCTCTGCTTCCTGTCTGCCAACCAGTTCTCTATCCACGTCAGTATATTACCCCCAATACCATGTGCTTTGACTTTGCACAACAATCTCTTGTGCGGTACCTTGTCAAAAGCCTTTTGAAAGTCCAAATACACCACATCCACTGGTTCTCCCTTGTCCACTCTGCTAGTTACATCCTCAAAAAATTCCAGAAGATTCGTTAAGCATGATTTCCCTTTCATAAATCCATGCTGACTTGATCCGATCCTGTCACCGCTTTCCAAATGCGCTGCTATTTCATCCTTCGTGATCGATTCCAACACCTTCCCCACCACCGATGTCAAGCTAACCGTTCTATAATTACCGTTTTTTTCTCTCCCTCCTTTTTTAAAAAGTGGTGTTACATTAGCTACCCTCCAGTCCATGGGAACTGCACTCTGGGATGCAGATTATCAGGCCCCGGGGATTTATCGGCCTTCAATCCCATCAATTTCCCAAACACAATTTCCAGCCTAATAAGGATATCCTTCAGTTCCTCCTTCTCACTCGACCCACTGTCCCTTACTACCTTCGGAAGGTTATTTGTATCTTCCTTCGTGAAGACAGAACCGAAGTATTGGTTCAATTGGTCTGCCATTTCTTTGTTTGATCCTGTTACGGGTCATGAATTCTTTGAACTCAGCACTGGTAAAACATGGCCCGTTGTCGCTCACCAGGACATCGGGTAGGCCGTGTGTGGCAAACATGGCCCGCAGGCTTTCAGTAGTGGCAGTAGACGTGCTAGCCAACATTATCTCACATTCAATCCACTTGGAGTACGCGTCTACAACCACAAGGAACATTTTACCCAAGAACGGATCTGCATAGTCGACGTGTACCCTAGACCACGATTTGAAGGGCCAAGATCATAAACTTAGCGGCACCTCCCTGGGTACATTGCTTAACTGAGAGCGTGTATTACATCTGTGAACGCAGGGCTCTAAGTCCGCATCGATACCGAGCCACCACACGTGGGATCTAGCTATCGCTTTCATCATGACAATGCCTGGGTGGGTACTGTGGAGGTCATTGATGAAGGTGTCTCTACCCTTCTTGGGAACCACTCCACGATTGCCCCACAGAAGGCAGTCTTACCTGTATAGACATTTCATCTTTGTGCCGCTGGAACGGCTTTATTTCTTCCTGCATTTCCACTGGGACACTGGACCAGCTCCCGTGAAGCACACAGCATTTGACTAGGGATAACCTGGCTCGTCCAGGTTTTGATCGGCCAGGCAATGACGGGTGATTGCTCACTCTCAAATGCTTCCATTACCATGGCTAAATCTGCGGGCTGCCCCATTTCCACCACCGTGGTGGGCAATGGCAGTCTACTGAAAGCATTGGCGCAGTTTTCTGCGCCTGGCCTGTGGCGGATGGCGTAGTTGTCTGCGGACAAGGTGAGCGCCCATCTCTGGATGCGGGCCGATGCATTAGTATTTATCCCTTTACTCTCGGAAAACAGGGATATAAGTGGCTTATGGTCAGTTTCCAATTCGAATTTTAGCCCAAACAGGTATCGATGCATTTTCTTTACCCCATGGACATACGCTAATGCTTCTTTCTCAATCATGCTGTAGGCACTCTCAGCCTTAGACAGACTCCAGTTGCAGTTTCCCAAAATCATTAGCTTGTTGCAATACACACCCTCGCCATATACGACGCATCACATGCTAGTACCAAACGCTTACATGGATCATACAACACAAGCAATTTGTTTGAGCATAACGATTTTCTCGCTTTTACAAAGGCATTTTCTTGGCTTTTGCCCCAAACCCATTCGTCCCTTTTTTGTAGCAAGACATGCAGTGGTTCTGACAGTGTGCTGAGACCCGGTAAGAAGTTACCAAAGTAGTTCAGGAGTCCCAGAAACGACCGCAGCTCCATCATGTTCTGTGGCCTCAGTGCGTTCTCGATTGCCTCCGTCTTCGCGTTGGTGGGCCTGATGCCGTCCGCCGCAATCCTCCTTCCCAAGAACTCCACTTCAGGCACCAGGAAAACGCACTTCGAGCGTTTTAACCTGAGCCCCACACTGTTGAGTTGACTAAGAACCTCCTCCAAGTTCTGCAGATGCTCAACTGTGTTCCGGCCTGTGACCAAGATGTCGTCCTGGAAGACCACGGTGTGCGGGACAGACTTCAGTAAGCTTTCCATGTTTCTCTGGAATATCGCGCCGCTGATCGAATTCCAAACGGGCATCTGTTATAAATAAAAAGACCTTTGTGCGTGTTAATGCCGGTGAGGACCTTCGATGAATCCTCCAGTTCCTGCGTCCGTAGGCTGAAGTCAGATCCAGCTTCGTGAATGTCTTTCCTCCCGCCAGTGTTGCAAAGAGGCCGTCGGCCTTTGGTAGTGGATATTGGTCCTGTAGGGAGAAACAATTGATAGTTACTTTGTAATTGCCACAGATTCTGACGGTGCCGTCTCCCTTGAGGACAGGAACGACTGGGCTGGCCCACTCGTTGAACTCAATCGGTGAAATGATGCCCTCTCTTTGCAGTCGATATAGCTCGATCTCTACCCTTTCTCTCATCATGTACGGAAATGGGTCACACCCCCGGAATTAGGTGGATCTGCACTTTTGCTCCTTGGAATTTCCCGATGCCTGATTCGAACAGCGAAGGAAATTTGTTTAAGACCTGTGCACACGAAGTGTCGTCAGCGGGCAACACCACTTGGACATCGTCCCAGTTCCAGTGTATCTTTTCCAGCCAGCTCCTGCCGAGCAGCGTGGGACCATCGCCCAGTACCACCCAGAGTGGTAGCATGTGCACCGGTCCATCGTAGGAGACTTTTACAGTAGCACTGCCGATTACGGGAATCAGTTCTTTTGTGTAAGTTCTTAGTTTCGTACGAATTGGAGTTAAGACTGGCCTTGAGGCCTTGTTGCACCACAGTCTTTCGAAAGTCTTTTTGCTCATGATGGACTGGCTTGTGCCTGTGTCCAGTTCCATTGACACTGGGAGTCCATTTAGTTCAACATTCAGCATTATCGGGGAACAATTCGTGGTGAATGTGTGCACCCCATGTACCTCGGCCTCCTCTATCTGAGGCTCTGGTTCCTCGCGATCCTCCATGGATCTGTCCTCCTCTGCAACATGGGGGTTTGCAGGTTTAACAGGATTGACAGCTCACCTGCACATACATTGGAGGTGTCCCATTGTTCCACAGCCCTTGCAAACATACCTTTTGAATCGGCATGAATGGAAACGATGATCACTCCCGCAGTGCCAACATGGTGTTAATGGCCTTGCATTCATCACCCTTGATGACTCTGAGACATCTAAGGACGTGCAGCTGCAGGTGTGTGTGACCTGCCCTGTACGTTGCGATTCGAAAACAACATCACTTTGTTAACAGTACTTGTAGCAGCACTCGTGTGCTGAGAGATTTACTTAGCATTGTCACTGGTGGCAACGAATGCCTAGGCTATCGCTATGGCTTTACTCAAGGTTGGGGTCTCTACAGTCAATAGTTTGCGACGTATCACTTCATGGCCAATGCCAAGTACAAAGAAGTCCCTGAGCATGTGCTCCAAATGTCCTTCAAATTCGCAATGTCCTGTAAGGCGTCTCAGCTCGGCAACATAGCTTGCCACTTCCTGGCCTTCAGACCTTTTGTAGGTGTAGAACCGGTACCTCGCCATCAGAACGCTTTCCTTTGGGTTCAAATGCTCTCGGATCAGTGTGCACAAATCATCATACGATTCCTCCATGGGTTTCGCTGGAGTGTGCCGATTCTTCATGAGGCCATACATTGGTGCCCCACAGACGGTGAGGAGAATCGCCGTTCGTTTGGCAGCATTCTCTTTCACATTTAGCTTGTTGGCCACGAAGTATTGGTCGAGTCACTCCACAAAAGTTTCCCAATCATCTCCCTCCGAGAACTTCTCCAGGATGCCCACTGTTCTCTGCATCTTTGGGTTTGCTATCTGTATCTCATCGCCAGTTGTTACGTATGGAGAAAGAGTCAGACTGAGCACTGTGAGCTCAAAGTAAAGTGTGACCTTAGTCTTTTATTGCAGGTCTCCAGAGTGCCTCTCCAACCTGTGAGGCCTCCTTAAATACCCGTGCTCCCAAGGGATTGTGGGATCCCTTGGGATTCCAGGAGATGAGCCCTCTGGTGGCTGTACACTGTATATACAAGTTTATATATATAACACTGGTCAATCTCATCAAACCAGCCCTGGTTGAGTGACCGAGCATCTCTTCGCAGGCACTGGAGGGCAGACCAAGCGCTGTGGGCATTCTGCATCTCGGGGTCATCAAGGGTCGCCAGGTTAACAGTGAGGGCTGGCTGTATAGTGCTGTCTTTGCTGTATCTTTGATTTTTCTGGTGGCATTGCTTCTGTTGCCGTCATCACTTTGGGGCTATATGATGTTGATGATGGAACGGATTAGGTGATGGTCCGTCCAGCAGTTGTCAGCTCCTGTCATGGCAGGGTGATGCACACATACTTGCGATCCCTGGCTCGAGCGATGACACAGTCGAGCAGGTGCCAGTGTTTGGAGCTAGGGTGGTGCCACGATGCCTTGTACTTGTCCCTCTGACGGAACAAGGTATTGGTGATGACAAGGTCATGTTCTAGGCATTTTGTCAGGAGCAGGGTATTGCTGGAGTTGGTTTTCCCAAACCCCTCTCTGCCGATCAAGCCTCCCTAGAGGTCTGTGTCCTTACCGACCCTGGCGTTGAAGTCACCGAGGAGGATCAGTTTGTCGTCCGTAGAGACGTGGGACAGGGATTGTTCGAGGCTGGAGTAAAATCCCTCTTTGGTCTCATCTGTTGCGTCGAGTGTTGGGGTGTACGCACTGATAACAGTGGCGTACTAGTTCCGGGATAGGGTGAGACCGAGAGTCATGAGATGTTCGCTAATCCCTCTGAGGCGGTCGACCAGCTTATTCGTGATGGCGAAACCGATTCCGTGGAGTCGGCGTTCTTCCTCTGGTTTGCCTTTCCAGAAGAAGGCGTCACCTCCACCTTGTTCCTTGAGCTGGCCTTTCCCTGCCCGCCAGGTCTCGCTTAGGGCGGCGATATCGACATCGAAGCATCTAAGTTCCCGGGCAACTATGGCGGTGCAGTGTTCCGGCCTGTCGCTGTTGGAGTTATCCATGAGGGTCCTGACATTCCAGTTAATTTTGAAGTTTGGAAGATGCCTGTGCATGAGTTCTTTTAATGTGGGGTGGTCGTTGCACAACGGCTACCACACGGGCTTAGCTGAGCGAGGTCTCGGTCCAGTGACAAGGGGGTTCAAGACGACTGGAGACCAGGCTCTGATATATGAGCCTAATTGCGAGATGCAGGCCATAAGCTCGGTGCTGAGCAGCGCCCTTTGGTGAGATGGTAATAGATCCAAGGCCTGGCTGAGGGCAGGCATTGGGAAGGTCAGAGGTCCATTTTGTGGAAGGAGGAGGTCAGAGAGGTCAGAATGACCACAGTCATTATGCACACCACGTGCTCGACAGAGACTCTGCCGGTGAATGGGGCCAGCGGCCGGGGAGAGGCCAGGACTTCGTTGGAGGAAGGGAGGCCAGGACGTCGCCAATGGATGAAGGCCAGGGCATCATCGATCAACGGGTGAAGGCCAGGATGTCGCCGATAGGTGAAGGCCCGAGCCTCGCCGATGGATGGAGGCCCGGAGACCCGGACGTCGTGAGGTAGGCCCAAACCTGTGTTTAAAGCTGGTCGGAGGCTCACCACCGTTGAGATCGCCAGGGGTCGGTTGGAGCAGCTGAGTCATCCGTGGGGAGCGAGAAGCGAGAGTCCAACTGGAGGGACTTGGCAGCGGGGAGGTCGGCCTTGAAGGTAGGCCAAGGTTGAGGGGTGGGGGATGGGCAGTGGGCTCTTGTAGCACAGGATTTTAGGGTTTAGGGGTAGGTAGATTATTTGGGGGTCGGAGTTAGGGCAGAGGGGGCTTAGACAGTGAGTGGGGGGAGGTTTGAGGGAGAGAGAGGTGGAAGATGGTATCAGATGGTCAAATGAGGGCTTGTTCGGGGAGAGCTCCCGAGGGAACTGCTATCCCATCCACCATCTTGCCAACATAACCTCAGTTATTGAGGTTAGTGCACCTAACCTCAATGCTCACAACAATTTATGGAACAGTCCACATTGTCAACTGTGGCTCAGTGGGTAGCACCCTCGCCTTTGGGTCTGAAACAGATAAAATAGGATCAGTAGTAGGCCATTCAGCCCTTCAAGTCATGATCAAACTGCTCCCAATCCTCAGGCTTGCTACTTTTTCTGGCAACTTTGTATAACTCCTCTTTGGATCGAATACTATCCTTCATTTCTTTTGTTAGCCATGGTTGGGCCACTTTTCCTTTTGCGTTTTTGCGTCTTAAAGGAATGTATAATTGTTGCAATTCATTCATTTATTCTTTAAATGTTAGCCATTGCCTAGCCACTGTCATGCCTTTTAATGAATCTTCCTAATCTATCATAGCCAATTCATTCCTCATACCTTCGTGGTTTCCTTTGTTTAGATTTAGGACCCTAGTTTCGGATTGGACTATTTCACTTTCTATCTTAATAAGAAATTCAATCATGTTATGGTCACTCTTCCCAAAAGGACCCCGCACAACAAGACTGTTAATTAACCCCTTCTCATTACATAATACCCAATTTAGGATAGCCTGTTCCCTAGTAGGCTCCTCAACATATTGGTCGAAAAAAACCATCTCGTACACACTCCAGGAATTCATCTGCCACAGTATTATTACTAATTGTGGGTTCAAGTCCCACTCCCGAGATTTATGTGCAAAAATTCAAGCTGCCACTCCAGTGCAGTGCTGAGGGAGTGCTGCACTCTCGGAGGTGCTGTTTTTTGGATGAGACGTTAAACTGAGTCCCCCCTGTCTGCTCTCAGGTGGATGTAAATAGTCCCACGGCACTATTTTGAAGAAGAGCTGGGGAGTTATCCCTGGTTTATCCCTCAATCAACATAACAAAACAGATAATCTGGTCATTATCATATTGCTTGTTCTGTAGATTAAATGTAAGGTGAAGCGCATTGAAACAAGGAGAAAAAGAGTCGGATCATGCTGGAGTGAGCCCGGGGCGTGACCCATTCATTCGACGTTTTCCCTCACCCTTAAGTTACCCTGTAACTTGCTGGCAGTGCGAGCTGATAACGGTGCAGCGAGGGCAACGGGGCATCTGGGGCCTCAGTGAATGATGGGACCAACAGTCTATCTCCTTAACCCGTGAGATTTAAGGATTGAGAAAGAAACAGAGGATCGAGGGAGAAGGAAATAAGGTGAAATAGAGTCACATCGGGTACAGAAAGAGAAATAAAGAGAGGGAAAGAAAGACTGGATTAAGGGAGAGAAAAAAAAGAGACAGAAAGGAAAAAAAAACATTTAAAATTTGACACATTAAGAACAATTGACTACATGCAGGAATGAGATGAATTGACATTGCATTAACAATTACCATGGTGTTCAAAGAGTCCTTACACTGTTAAGTTCTAGCCCTAACTTTCTGCGGTGAGTTTCACGGTCAATTAATGTGCAAATTCAGCAAATTCTTACAAATAATGTGTGAGTCCGTTTGTGTGAATCAAACAGCTGAGCGACGTAACTCGAGCAGCAAGTTCTGGACATTCACAACTCACAGCGAATCTCCTCATCCCCTGAACTTGCCGATTTACGCATTAATAATGACATGTGTCATTAACACACCATTACTGCTCCAGCAAGATTCGGCCCAGTGAGTTTTGTTGGAGGCAGGGAGTAAGTTACTGAACTTTTCCTCAGGAGATTGAACTGGTTATGATAGAAGCGAGTCTGTGATGGAATGTATTGCACATAGTCTGTGGAATGAATAGGCAAATGGTCTCCTGTTTCATGTCCTTTGTGTTATTTAATAAGAACATAAGAGTTAGGCGCAGGAGTAGGCCATTTGGCCCCTCGAGCCAACTCTGCCGTTCAGTAATATCATGGCTGATCTTTGACCTCAACTCCACTTTCCCACCCGATCCCCATATCCCTTGATAGCCCTAGAGTCCAAAAATCTGTTGATCTCAGCCTTGAATTGAATATACTCAACAATTGAGCATCCACAGCCTTCTGGGGTAGAGAATTCCAAAGATTCACATCTCTCTGTGAAGAAATTTCTCCTCATCTCAGTCTTAAATGGCTGACCGTTTATCCTGAGACTATGCCCCCTAGTTCTAGACTCTCCAGCCAAGTGAAACAGCCTCTCAGCATCTATCCTGTCAATCCCCCTCAGAATATTTGCTTTCAAGCCAACCAATCATTGCACTTTTTTTTCTGCAGTTGGACCCACTACGTACTAGATGGCAGTATTATACATTGCAACATACATTCGTCCCAAATCATTACCAATACAGCCCGATATTTTCAGACTGTAAAAGGAATTGAAAAAAAGATCTCTAATTCCGTGCATGCCATTAAAGACTAGATACTGAACTCAAATAACTTGATGCAGGGGCCCCTGAAGAAGATTTGCCTGAGCAGTACCAGGGATGAGGAACGTCAGTTACATGGAGAGACTGGAGAAGCTGGGATTGTTCTCCTTAGAGCAGAAATGGTTACGGAGAGAGTTAATAGAGGTGTTCAAAATTATGAGGGGTTTTGACAGAGTAAATAGGGAGAAACTGTTTCCAGCAGCAGGAGGGTTGGTAACCAGAGGACACAGATTGAAGATAATTGACAAAAGAGATGCGGATAATTTTTTTACACAGCGAGTTGTTATGATCTGGAATGTGCTGCCTAAAAGGGCAGTGGAAGCAGATTCAATATTAACTTTTAAAAGGGGAATTAGATAAATACTTGAAGAGGAAAAATTTGCAGGGCTATGGGGAACGGGAAGAGGGAGTGGGACTAATTGGATAGCTCTTTCAAAGAGTCGGCACAATGTGGCCTTCCTGCCCACCCACCTGAAATTAGGATTTGATTGTGCGGCGCATCATGAATGTGCACTTGAGTTTTCTGTTGTTCCTCTTTATGACATCCAGATGAAAGGATATTCTATTTTATTAATTGTAACCAGACCAAATGCATTAGTCACAGATGTTTGCTTCTCCCATAGCATCGGTTAAGCAGATTTTGTGTGGACAAATACTGTCAAGTTATCTTATGACAAATTGTTAAACAAGTATACTGTATAAAAAGTTGTTCCTAACTTATTTACAAGTAAATATATAGCCAATTACATTCTACACAAATTAGGTTGTGAGTAAATCCTCGGTTTTAATCTACTGCAAAGAATAAGGATTCATTGTTAAGTCAATAAAGTTTGTTAAGGTTGAATATTGCAGATTGGTGTCAGTATCTCATTATATTCCAAAACAGTGTACATAGAACATGACAAAAACAAACTTGCAAGAGAATAGAAGTTAGGATATGTATTTCTCCAACTGTAACACAAGTACAATAGCGTGACCCTGAGCTTCCGGTCGCCTGTCACTTCTCCACTCCACTCCCACTCTGACTTCTCTGTCCTCGGTCTCGTTTGCTGTTCTAACAAAGCTCAACCTAAGCTCTTTCGATTAGGCACTTTACAGCCTTCCAGACTCAACATCGAGTTCAACAATTTCAGATCGTAACCTCTGCCCCCAATTTTTCGGATGGCAGCTGTTGATAATTTTGTCATTCCCATTTACACCTCTTCTCGACCTATCTTTTGTTTCTTTAATTGTCCCTTTTGTTTTTTCCTCACTCCTTCCTTTCCCTGCCCTGCACTTGCTTAAACTTTAAACTAAACAGTGAGTGGAAATTTAAAAAGTCAAAGAGAAAGGAGAAGGCAATAGTGCAGGGTAGTGATAGGGGTAATGATAACCAGCGTGTGATCAGCGTATAAACATGAGTGCATCAGAAAGTGGGGTCAGAGTTGGGAAGAATGGTAAACAGACAAATTTAAAAGCTCTTTATCTGAATGCATGCAGCATTCATAACAAGATAGATGAGTTGGCGGCACAAATAGAAATAAATGGATATGATCTGATAGCCATTACAGAGACGTTGTTGCAAGGTGACCAAGGCTGGGAACGGAATATTCAGGGGTAGTTGCCATTTCGGAAGGATAGGCAGAAAGGAAAAGGAGGCAGGGTAGCTCTGTTAATAAAGCTCGCGATCTACTTGGAACTCCTACACCGCAAGCGAGCTCCAGGTGGGCAGAGGAAACGTTTCAAGGACACCCTCATAGCCTCTTTGAAGTACAACATACATACCAACACCTGGGAATCCCTGGCCAAAGATTGCTCTGAGTAGAGGAAGAGCATCTGAGAGGGTGCTGAGCACCTCGAGTCTCATCGCCGAGAGCATTCAGAAAGCAAGCGCAGGCAGCGGAAGGAGCGTCCGGCAAACTAGACTCTCCACCCACCCTTTCCTTCAACGACTGTCTGTCCCACCTGTGACAGATACTGTAATTCCCATATTGGACTGTTCACTTTTGGAGTGGAAGCAAGTCTTCCTCGATTTCGAGGGACTGCCTATGACACTGTAGGACAGAGTATAAATTAAGAAATAATGGAGGCTTGTAAGAAAGGTACGGCAATAAAGCTGGGCAATTTTAATCTTCATATTGATTGGACAAATCAAATTAGCAAAGGTAGCCTTGAGGAAGAGTTCGTAGAGTGTATACGTTCTTGGAACAATATGTTGTGGAACTAACCAAGGAGCAGACTATTTTAGATCTGGTAATGTGTAATGAGACTGGATTAATTAATGATCTCATAGTAAAGGATCCTCTTGGGAAGAGTGATCATAGCATGGCAGAATTTCGAATTCAATTTGAGGGTGAGAAAGCTAGGTCCCAAACTAGTGCCCTGAACTGAAATAAAGGCAATTACAAAGGTATGAAGACAGAGTTGGCTAAAGTGGACTGGGAAAATAGATTAAAG
This sequence comes from Pristiophorus japonicus, assembly GCF_044704955.1. Taxonomy (NCBI): domain Eukaryota; kingdom Metazoa; phylum Chordata; class Chondrichthyes; family Pristiophoridae; genus Pristiophorus; species Pristiophorus japonicus. The sequence continues at coordinate 42,728,409 of NC_091986.1, read as the reverse complement.
GTAAGCCGGTAGATAACCAGTGGCAAACATTGAAGGAGATATTTCATAACTCTTTAGGAAATTTAGGACTGAGATGAGGAGAAATTTCTTCAGAGGGTGGTGAACCTGTGGAATTCTCTACCACAGAAGGCTGTGGAGGCCAAGTCACTGAATATATTTACGAAGGAGATAGATAGATTTCTAGACACAAAAGGCATCAAGGGGTATGGCGAGAAAGTGGGAATATGGTGTTAAGATAGAGGATCAGCCATGATCATATTGAATGGCGGTGCAGGCTCAAAGGGCTGAATGACCTACTAATGCTCCTATTTTCTATGTTTTTATGTTTCTATGAAAGATATATTCCAGTGAGAAAGAAAGACTCTAAGAGATGGATGAAACATCCATGGCTAAGTAAGGAAGTAATGGATGGCATCAAATTGAAAACAAAGGCATAAAATGTTGCGAAGAATAATGGAAGGCCAGAGGATTGGGAAATTTTTAGAAACTAGCAAAGGACGACTAAAAAACTAAAAGAGAGAAGATAGTTTATGAGAGTAAACGAGCAAGAAATATAAAAACAAATAGTAAGAGCTTCGATTGGTATATAATAAGGAAGAGAGTAGCTAAAGTAAACATTGGTCCGTTAGAGAATGAGACTGGTGAATTAATAATGAGAAACAGGGAAATGGCAGAGACTTTGAACAAATATTTTGTATCGGTCTTCACAGTAGAAGACACTAAAAGCATCCCAATAATTGATAATCAAGGGGTTATTGGGAGGGAGGAACTTAAAACAATCACTATCACTAGAGAAAAAGTAGTAGGCAAACTAATGGGACTACTGGTGGACAAGTCCCTGGACCTGAAGGCCTGCATCCTCGGATCTTAAAATAAGTGGCTGCAGAGATAGTGGATGCATTGGTTGTAATCTACCAAAATTCTGGATTCTGGAGAGGTCCCAGCGAATTGGAAAACTGTAAATGTAATGCCTCTATTTAAGAAAGTAAGAAGACAGAAAGCAGGAAGCTACAGACTAGTTAACCTAACATCTATCATTTAAATGCTGGAGTCCATTATTACGGAAGTAGTAGCTGGACATTTAGAAAATCATAATACAGACAAGCAGAGTCAGCATGGTTTTATGAAAGCGAAATCATGTTTGACAAATTTGCTGGAATTCTTTGAGGATATAACAAGCAGGGTGGATAAAGGGTAACCAGTAGATGTAGTATATTTGGATTTCCAGAAGGCATTCGATAAGGTGCCAAATAAATGATTATTGCACAAGATAAGAGCTCATGGGGTTGGAGGTAATATATTAGCAGACCCGAGCTGACCTGGGTGGGAACAGAGGAGCAGGAGCAGCAGCAACACCGCAGTAAGCAGCGTGAGCCTGCCCCAGAGGACGACAAAAACAAAGAGGGTGACTACATTGACGTCACCAGAGTCCAGGGAGCAGATTGGTGGAGTGTCATGGAGCAAGGCCGAGCCTAGTGGAGGGGTTGGAGCCCAGGAGGAGTCAGAGGTCAGGGCCAGGAGGAGTCGGGGCCAGGAGCAGTCGGAGAGTCGGGCCCAGGAGGAGTCGGAGAGTCGGGGCCAGGAGGAGTCGGAGGTCGGGGCCAGGAAGAGTCGGAGAGTCGGGGCCAGGAGGAGTCGGAGGTCGGGGCCAGGAGGAGTCGGAGAGTCGGGGCCAGGAGGAGTCAGAGGTCGGGGCCAGGAGGAGTCGGAGGTCAGGGCCAGGAGGAGTCGGGGCCAGGAGGTGTCAGAGGTCGAAGGTCGGGCCCAGGAGGAGTCGGAGGTCGGGCCCAGGAGGAGTCGGAGGTCGGGACCAAGAGGAGTCAAAGGTCGAGCCCAGGAGGAGTCGGAGGTCGGGGCCAGGAGGAGTCAGAGGTCGGGCCCAGGAGGAGTTGGAGGTCAGGCCCAGGAGGAGTTGGAGGTCGAAGGTCGGGCCCCAGAGGAGTTGGAGGTCAGGACAAGGAGGAGTCAGGCCCAGGAGGAGTCGGAGAGTCAGGCCCAGGAGGAGTCGGAGGTCAGGCCCAGGTGGAGTCAGAGGTCGAAGATTGGGCCCAGGAGGAGTCGGAGGTCGGGCCTAGGAGGAGTCGGAGGTCGTGGCCAGGAGGAGTCAGAGGTCGGGCCCAGGAGGAGTCGGAGAGTCAGGGCCAGGAGGAGTTGGAGAGTCGGGCTCAGGAGGTGTCGGAGGTTGAGCCCAAGAGGAGTCGGAGGTCGGGCCCAGGAGGAGTCGGAGGTCAGAGCCAGGAGGTGTCGGAGAGTCGGGGCCCAGTGCGGGAGGAGAGGAGGTCGGGACTCAGAGCGGAGGTCGGGACCCAGAGCGGAGGTCAGAGGTCGGGACCCAGAGCGGAGGTCGGAAGCCCAGAAACAACATGGTCGAGGCCAAGGAATGGACCAGGAAAGGAACAAAACGGGCCAACAGCGAGTTGCCGCTAGAGCTGCACTGTGAATCTCGAGGGGAGAGTTCCTGTGGAAAGGAGGAAGAAGGAAAGTAGAAGCATGCATGTGTGTATGTACTCGACCCATACAACAGACCCTGGTCTCCAGTCATCTTGGATCCACTTGCCACTGGACCAAGACGTAGCTCTATCAAGCCCGTGTGTGAGCTGGTGTGCAACGGCCATCCCACATTAAAATAATTCATGAACAGGTATCTTCTACACTTTAAGAGGAAGTTCAGGACCTGGAAATTCAGGACCCTCATGGACAACCCCAACAGTGACAGACCGGAATGCCATACTGCTATCATTGCCCGGGAACTCAAGCACTTCGACATAGACATCGCCGCTCTAAGCAAGACCCGGTGAACAGGGGAAGGCCAGCTCAAAAAACAAGATGGTGGCTACACCTTTTTCTGGAAAAGCAAACCAGAAGCAGACACCGCCTCCACGGGGGTGGCTTCGCTGTAAAAAAACGAGCTAGTTGGCTATCTCAGAGAATCCCCCTGCGGGATAAACGAACGCCTCATGATTCTTCGGCTCACCCTGGAACCAGTGCGCTACGATCTTCAGCACGTACGCCCCAACACTGGAAGTTACAGACGAGACCAAAGAGGAATTCTACACCAGCCTCGAACAATTCCTGTCCCAAGTCCCAATGGGCGACAAGCTGATCCTCCTTGGCGACTTCAACAGCAAAGTTGGAAAGGACACTCACCTCTTGGGAGGTATGATCGACAGGAGGAATCGGAGGTCAGGGCCCGGTGCGGGAAAGCCAATTCCAACAGCACCCTCCTCCTGGTGAAATGCTTAGAACACGGCCTCGTCATAACCAATACCCTGTTCCGTCAGATGGACAAATATAAGGCTTCATGGCAATACCCTCGCTCCAAGCACTGGCATTTGCTAGACTACATCATCGTCTTAGCGAGGGTCCGCAAGGACGTCTGCATCATTACAGGAGCTGACGACTGCTGGATGAACCACCGCCTAATCCACTCTGTCATCACCATCAACATTGCCCCAAAACAGCGACGGCAACAGAAGCAATGCCGCAGGAAAATCAACACTGGGGCACTCAAAGATCCTGTTAAGAAAGCCCAATTCAGCCAACGTCTCGCTACCAACCTGATGACTCCCATTGACCCAGAGACACAGAGTGTCCACAGCGCTTGGTCTGCGCACAAGGCTTCCATAATCAGCACCTGAGAAGAGACACTTGGTCACTCGACCAGGAAGCACCAAGACTGGTTCGACGAGAACGACCAGGAGATCCAGGAGCTAATATGCCGCAAGCACAAGGCATTCTTGGACTGGAAGCAGCAACACAACTCGAGGGCAAGAAAGCAGCTCTACAGACGTCTGAAGGCCGAGGTCCAACATAAAACCGGTGACCTAAAGAACAGATGGTGGGTGGAGAAAGCTCAAGAAATTCAGCAGCTAGCCAACAACCACGACGTGCGAGGATTCTTCAGCGCAGTCAAGAAGACCTATGGTCCAAGCATTCAAGGCCCTACCCCATTACTGGCCAAGAACGGAGAAGTGCTCATCAGGAACAGATAGGCAGTCAGTGCCCAATGGATGAGCACTTTAAGGATCTCCTTAACCGAGACTCTTTCTTCGACGTGAGTGTCCTCGACTCCATCCCACAGCATGCCACCCGCCACCATCTCAGCACAACCCCAGCCCAGCATGAGGTTAAAAAGGCCATCAGGAGCAGATAGAATCCCTGCCAAAGCACTAAAATTGGTGTGGATCCATGACCTCATCTCTCTTATCTGGAAGGAGGAGATCACGCCAGGAGATGTCAGAGACGCTGTAATCGTGACCATCTTCAAGAAAGGTGACATGTCCGACTGCAGTAACTACACCGGGAAAGTAATTGCAAAAATCCTCCTCAATCACCATCTCCCCGTGGCTGAAGAGCTCCTCCCAGAGTCGCAATGCGGATTCCGCCCACTAAGGAGCACAATGGACATGATCTTCACAGCGTGACAGATACAAGAGAAATGCAGGGAACAGCAGCAATCCTTGTACATGGCCTTCTTTGACCTTACAAAAGCCTTTGACACTCAATCGTGAGGGATTATGGAGCGTCCTCCTCAGATTCAAAAGTTTGTCACCATCTATGATGACATGCAAGCCATGATCCTGACTATTATATATGTAGGCACCTTGTTAATGACTCCACGAGGCAGGGGTATGGTACTTAAACTGTGAAGACTGTAGTCCTTTATTGCAGCTCCTAGAGTGAGGACACTAAAAGGTGAGCTTCCTTTTACACTGGGTTACCTGCAGTGTGCAGGTGACCCTTAGGTCTCCAGCAGCAGCACCCTCTGGTGTACAGGTAAGGTGTGTACAGGGTGAAGGTACATTCAGTGTTACAGAACATATAACATTATATCATAACGTTGTAGGCATGCATACATAACAACACCCCACTAAACATTTTTCAAGTCCTTATTGCCATGACCTGGGCAGGTGATCAGTAGTGGGCTGTGGGAGGTTGTGGTGAGGGTTGTGTGGGTGCCAGGTGTAATCCCTGTGCTTGAGGCTGGCCTCATCCATTTCCCCCCCTTTACACACAGACCATGTGGGTGTCACTGTTGTGGGATCCCTCAGTGGGGGAGCCAGTGCAGCAGTGGGTAGGGTACATACTCTGTCGAATGGGTAAGTGTGTGATAGTGGGCTGGGCCACAGGGATCCTTGTCCTCCATTTGTGAAGAAAGTCTGGTCATCCCAGGGTCCGCCAGAAAAGCTGGAGGGTACTGGCCTCTCACTCCTGGTGTTGGCCCTGGTGGCCAGGGGGTGTCGGGCCGATCTGGGGCAGGTTGCCAGTGGTGGTGGCTGCGCTGCCTATTGACCGCTGTCTCTGCAGTGGGTCTGCTCTCATTGGGTGTGTGTGAGCCCTTCCTGGGGCATCACATTTGTCCCAAATGTCCAGGCTACATGGTCAGGTAGCCCGCTGGACCTGGGGGTCTCCCACGGGGGGATTCCTCTGGTATTTACATTGTCCCTGTAGAACTCAGTGTCCCCTAACAGTCTATTACCGGTATACATGATGCATTGGCTCCGATTATACATAGTCAAGTCTACATTGTTAATTACCTTTACATTGTTAATTACAGCATTTACATCACTTTCTTGATACTCGGTCTCCCCATACATGGTTACGTTTGTCATTTTGAAGTTTCTATCATAAACATTAGGCATTACAAACTTGTTCTTAACCTTACTTACACAAGCATTCATTTCATTTTTCTCATCAGTTACTCCAGCATCACAATTCCGCGTTACATTAGCATACCTGCATCCGCTAACTGCATTTTTAACTTTAAAGTCCTTGTCATCTTTAGATTGGAACTGTCCCTTTAAGTTCTTTGGGTTACTGGTCTCCTTTAAGGGGGCCTTCCAATCCGGTTCACTGCTCAGTGCCACGTGTCGCTCCTCCAACACTGCCCCTCGTGGTCTGGTCGCGGCCATTTTGATTTTAGGTTCTTCACCTCGTGGTGCGGCCGCCATCTGCTCGCTCGCCTCCAGATAGGCTGTGGTGATCTTTTCCTCCTCAGGTTCAGCCATGGACGTCAGGAATCCACTTTTCGCGATGATATTCTTTTCTTGGAGGCCTGCCACGGCCCGGAAGGTGGAGTTTGGACATTCGGTTCTGGAGATCTCGCCACGGAGTTGTGAAGTCATCGCCATGCAGTCGAGCTGGATGGTGGGATCTCTAGGTGCAGCGATGGATCCAAGTTCTGGGATGTGGATTGCTGGAGCCCGGGGGCCGTCGTCACTTTGACCGACTTGGACCTGCTTCATCCAACTTCTTCCCAGCAGCGTTGGACCATCGCCGGCAACGATCCACAGGGGGAGTTTGTTCATCATGCCGCCCTGGGAGACCTGGGCATCCACGCTGCCAACGACTGGGATTTTGCCTTTGGTGTAGTGAGCAGCTTTGCTTGGACAGGAGACAATTTTGGTCATTTGATGGGATTGATCCAAAGTTTTTCAAAGGTCGTCCGGCTCAACAAAGACTGGCTCGCCCCTGTGTCGATCTCCATTAAAACTGGAACTCCGTCGATGTCTACTTCCATCTTCCACGGGGAACTTTCAGTGGAGCAGGTATAAATTCTATACTCTTCTTCCAGGGGTTGAGCAGCTTCGGCTTCATCTGTGTCGGAGCCCCGGTGTTCAGCCAACTCTTCAGCGACGTGGTGAGTAAAGCTTTTTCTGCACATTCTCTGAAGGTGCCCTTTCTCTTTGCAGCCTTTGCTGGCATAGTCTTTGTATCGGCACTGGTGGACCCTGTGGTTTCCTCCACAGCTCCAGCACGGGACCAGCCGGTTTGCCCCATGTGGCGGACTCAGGGTTGCGGGACTCGGGGCAGCATTTCTGCCTTTAGAAGTAGCCATTCGGTTCACTGCGTTCGTTGGTTTAGAGTCCTGGGTGTGGGTCAATATTCGCCTGGAGTCACCGACCGAAATCATGTAGGCCTGGTTCACTTTAATTGCCTTCTGCAGGGTGACTGTGATGTCCGCAGAGAGCAATTTGTGGAGGAGGCCCTCGTGGCCGATTCTGATAACAAATATATCCCTTAGTGCTTCGTTAAGGTGGTCGCCAAAATCACACGGTGCAGCCAATCTTCTTAAATCTGCAGCATACTTCGCAATTTCTTAGCCTTCGGGTCACCGGTGAGTGTAGAACCGGTGCCTGGCTGTGAGGTTGCTTTCTTTGGGTTTTAGTTGCTCTTGGGTTAAGGTTACAAGTTCCTCATAGCTCTTGGTTGTTGTCTTCGCTGGGGCTAGCAAGTCCCTGATGAGGCAATGGATAGTGGGCCCATAACTACTAAGCAGGTTGGCCCTGTGCTTGTTCAGTAGTGTAGCCGGTGTGTCCCCATCCAGGTCGTTGGCTATGAAGAAATGTTCCAATCTTTCCACGAAAGCATCCCAATCTTCCCCATCGGCGAATTGTTGAAAGTTGCTGAGATTCAACATGTTGTGCGTGTAGTTCGTGACCTCGTTGGCAGTTATTATATATGTAGACACCTTGTTAATGACTCCTCGAGGCAGGGGTATGGTACTTAAACTGTGAAGACTGTAGTCCTTTATTGCAGCTCCTAGAGTGAGGACACTAAAGAGGTGAGCTCCCTTTTATACTGGGTTACCTGCAGTGTATAGGTGACCCTTAGGTTTCCAGCAGCAGCGCCCTCTGGTGTACAGGTAAGATGTGTACAGGGTGAAGGTACATTCAGTGTTACAGTACATATAACATTACATCATAACATTATGGTCATGCATACATAACACTGACCAATCCACGTTCGGATCAGGGTCAGGCAAGAACACTCTTCTCGATCTTCCTTGCTGCAATGCTCCATCTTACTGTCAGCAAGCTCCCCGCTGGAGTGGGCTAAATTACAGGACAAATGGGAATCTGTTCAACCTCTGCCGCCTCCAGGCCAGATCCAAAGTCGTCCCATCCTCCATCATCCAATTACAGTACGCAGACGACGCTTGCGTCTGCACACACTCGGAAGTCGAACTCCAAGCCATTGTCAACATCTTCACTGAGAGCATGGGCCTTACACTAAACAGCCATAAGACAAAGGTTCCCCACCAACCTACACCCGCCACACAGCACTGCCCCCTGGTTATCAAAATCCATGACGAGGCCTTGGACAACATGGACCACTTTCCATACCTCGGGAGCTTACTGTCAATAAGGGCAGACATCGACGACAAGGTCCAACACCGCCTTCAGTGTGTCAGCGCAGCCTTTGGTCGCCTGAGGAAGAGAGTGTTTGACGACCAGGACCTCAAACCCGGCACCAAGCTCATGGTCTATAGTGCAGTGGTGATTCCGCACTCCTATATGGCTCAGAGACATGGATCAAGTACAGCAGGCACCTCAAAATACTGGAGAAGTATCATCAACGCTGCCTCCACAAGATCCTGCAAATTCGCTGGCAGGATAGGTACACCAATGTCAGTGTTCTTGCTCAGGCCAACATCCCCAGCATCGAAGCATTGACCACGCTCGATCAGCTCCGCTGGACGGGCCACATCGTCCATATGCCTGACACGAGACTCCCAAAACAAGTGCTCTACTCAGAACTCCGACATAGTAAGCGAGCCCCAGGCTGGCAGAGGAAACGCTTCAAGGACACCCTCAAAGCCTCCTTGAAAAAATGTAACATCCCCACCAACACCTGGGAATCCCTGGCCCTAGACCATCCAAAGTGGAGGAAAAGCATCCGAGAAGGCACTGAACACCTCAAGTCTCTTCACTGAGAGCAAGCTGAAGCCAAGCGCCAACAGTGGAAGGAGCGCGCGGCAACCCAAGCACTCCACCCACCTGTCCCTTCAACCACCGTCTGTCCACCTGTGACAGAGACTGTAGGTCCTACATTGGACTCTTCAGTCACCTGAGAACTCATATATAGTGTGGAAGCAAGTGATCCTCGACTTCGAGGGATTGCCTATGATGATGATAATGATTAGCATGGATCGAGGATTGGCTAACTGACAGAAAACAGAGAGTCGGGATAAATGGGTCATTTTCAGGTTTGCAAACTGTAACTAGTGGAGTGCCACAGGGATCAGTGCTGGGTCCTCAACTATTTACAATCTATATTAATGACTTGGATGAAGGATGAAGGGACCAAGTGTCATGTAAATTTGCTGATGATGCAAAGATAGGTGGGAAAGCAAGTTGTGAGGGACTCTGCAAAGGGATAGAGAAGGTACAAAGGGATATAGATAGGCTAAGTGAGTGGGCAAAAATTTGGCACATGGTGTATAATTTGGGAAAATGTGAGGTTATCCACTTTGGTAAGAAAAATAATAAAGCAAATTATTATTTAAATGGGGAGAGATTACAAAATGCTGCAGTACAGAGGGATCTGGGAGTCCTTGTACATGATACACAAAAAGTTAGCATGCAGGTACAGCAAGTAATTAAGAAGGCAACTGGAATGTTGGCATTTATTGCAAGGGGTATGGAGTATAAAAGTAGGGAAGTCCTGCTCCAACTGCTCCAAGGTGTTGGTGTGACCACATCTGGAGTACTGTGTACAGTTTTGGTCTCCTTATTTAAGGAGGGATATACTTGCGTTGGAGGCAGTTCAGAGAAGGTTCATGAGGTTGATTCCTGAGATAAAGGGGTTGTTTAATGAAGAAAGGTTGAGCAGGTTGGGCCTATTCTCATTGGAGTTTAGAGGAATGAGAGGTGATCTTATTGAAACGTATAAGATTCTGAGGGGGCTTGACAGGGTAGATGCAGATAGGATGTTTCCCCTTGCGGAGGAATCTAGAACTAGGAGCATAGTTTCAGAATAAGGGCTCGCCCATTAAAAACGGAAATGAAGAGGAATTTCTTCTCTCAGAGGGTTGTGAATCTTTGGAATTCTCTACCCCAGAGAGCTGTGGAAGCTGAGTCATTGAATATATTTAAAGTGGACATGGACAGATTTTTGTACAATAAGGGAGTCAAGGGTTATGCGGAGTGGACAGGGAAGTGGAGTTGAGGCCAAGATTAGATCAGTGATGATGGCGGAACAGGTTAGAGGGGCCAAATGGCCGACTCCTGCTCCTATTTCTGATATTCTTAAAGCCTATTGCATCTCTAACTTTTTCCAGTTCTGATAAAAGGTCACCGACCTGAAACATGAACTTTCTTCTCTCTCTACAGATGCTGCCTGACTTGCTGAGTATTTCCAGCATTTTCTATTTTTTTTCAGATTTCCAGCACCTGCAGTGTTTGGCTTTTGTGCAAGTAAGATAGCATTGTGTAAGGAAGTCTAGCATGTAATATCTGGCACGGTAGCAAAGCTCCCTACTAAGGTTCCTGGAATGAGGATGTGTAAAAAGCTACAAGCAGTGGCACAAAGTTTAATTGCCAACAGTGCAGAAATTAAAGGTTACGATTGTTATTTCTAAGTAAGTTATTAATCCGTAATGCATTACATTCCTTGGGCTAGAAATTTTGGTTTTCAGCGAAAACAGTATTATTAAGCCAAAATTACCGTTTTCGCTTCGCTACCATTAGTAGGCCCAATTTTCAGCCTTTAATTTGCGCCGTGGTAAAAATCGGCAAACCGCAAATTTCGTCAACTTTAGTACGGGGCCAATTGTGAGAGAGGCCTTGGGAGGGGGGAAAAACAACAACAACAAAAATTGGAAAAAACAACAAAAAATTCACAAAACATTCACAAAACCCTTAGCTACTAAATCGCTGAAAAATAATTTAAAAATAAAAAATTAACGTAACTTTTTTGCAGGTCTTCATACTTACCGCTGCTGGCAGGGCTGCAATCCCTGTCGGTACTCTGGACGCAGAATATGGATGCAGAGAGTGACATATTTCGGGGGAAAACGCTATTTCGAGTGTTGCATGGTGGCGCTCCTCTCGCCGGAGGTACGTGGAAAGCACCACCGCAAAAGATCGCCAAATTTCCCGCCAACAGTTTTTCACCGCGGAGGGTGAAATATCATCAAAAACCCGGTTGCAAGTCGGCTAATTTCTAGCCCATATACTTTAAACTTGTAAAGATTTACTCATTTGACTGCTGAATGGGCTTTGCAGATTTAAAATGAATGGTATAAAAAAGATAAAGCCGATCACTTGTTCAAATTAGAATTTGGAACTAGTAAAAGATAAATTAAGAGAATGATTTCAGGAAGTTGTTCTTCACAGGAAGAGTGCATCAACGCATGGAATGGACTTGTGGGTCAGGTAGTGCAGGCAAAACTCCTAGAAATTTTAGGAAAGAAATAAATAAATTAAGACTTGGATTTATATAGTGCCTTTCACGACCACCGGACGTCTCAACATGCTTTACCGCCAATGGAGTACTTTTGAAGCGTAGTCACTGTCGTAACGTTGTAATGTTGTAATCATTCTGGAATGTAAAAATAAACCCTGGCTTCTATTCTCCACTGCTAACCGTCTTATTAAACCCCTCTCACCAGTCTCCACCCTCACATCCACCAATAAGTGTGAGGAGCTCATGGAATTCTTAGTCTCTAAGATTGAGCCCATCCGTTCAGCTACCTCTGCCTCTTCCCATTCTTCCCATAGCCCACCGAGCCAAAATTCCTCTAAGGAAGCCCCCTGCCCTAGCCCTGAATTCACATCTTTCTCCAGTTTCTCTCCAATCTCCCCATATGACCTTTCTGAGCTCATCCTGTCCATGAGACCCATTTCCTGCTCTCTTGACCCTATTCCCACCAAACTGCCGACCATCCAACTTCCTTTTCTGGCTCCCATGTTAGCTGACATTGTTAACAGTTCTCTCTCTGCAGGTACTGTCCCCTCTCTCTCAAATCTGCCGTCATCATCCTTCTCCTCAAAAAACCTGTCATGTTTGTAACCTACACATAACTGGAACCTTTATGTAACAACACTGTACACTGTATACACCTGAGAAATGCACACCTTGACCACAGGGGGTGAACTTGTGGGAGACACTCCTCACCTGGTCATCCAGGTATATAAAGGGAGGTCCCACGCAGGGGCATCATTTCTTGTGAATAAAGGTACTGGTCACAGAGTGACCTTGTCTCCAGTATGTGCCTCGTGTTGGATTTGCTGTAGTGTGTAAGGATACAGCATTTGGCGACGAGAAACAGGAATCAACGACTCAAGAGAATGGCCACCGGTAGCACGGAGGAACGGTACTGTGTTGGTGAGGACTGGGACAATTTCGTTGAGAGGCTCCAGCAGAGCTTTGTCACGAAGGACTGGCTGGGAGTGGTAGCAGCTGAGAAGCGAAGGGCGCATCTACTGACCAGCTGTGGACCTAAGACGTACGCGCTGATGAAAGACCATCTCGCACCCGAGAAGCCGGCGGACAAGACCTTCGAGGAACTCAGCAAACTGATCGGTGAGCACCTCAAACCGGCGCGCAGTATACACATGGCCCGACACCGAATCTATACGCACCGACATCGGGAAGGGCAGAGCATACCGGACTTCATTGCGGACCTTCGGCACTTCTGTAAGTTCACAGACGCCTGCAGGGGGGAGATGTTACGGGATTTCTTCATTGAGAGCATTGGTCATGCCGGGATTTTTAGGAAGCTAATTGAGACCAAGGACTTGACCTTGGAAGCAGCGGCGTTGATGGCTCAAACATTCATGGCGGGGGAGGAGGAAACCAAGGTTATATACGCGCGCAACTCTGCTCCCAACGTGGTGATGGAGCAGGGAGTTAACATGGTAAACACGACTCAGAACCCCGCAGGCAGGCAAGGGCAATTCGACACCAACCAGGCAGTAACAGACGATAGGGTGGGTCCTCAACAGAGACAATGGGAGGTTGAACGGACATTTACACCATCACAAGGAACAATACGTCCTGGGATGGGACCATTGATACCCACAAACAGAGTGCTCAAGAGTAATCAAAGAGACAATCAGAGAGGAATGCCTGCTAACAGCTCTTTTGTTCACAACAATCTCAGCTCATGCTGGAGGTGCGGGGACAGACATGCTGTGAAGACCTGCCAGTTTCAACAATTCATCTGCAGAAATTGTAACTTGAGTGGACATTTAGCCAGGATGTGCAGGAAGCCCGCAGCGAGGCTGGTTTACGAAGTGGATGAACCATAAGAGGGGTCTGCAAGGCAGGGCTATGCCTGGGACACAGCAATGGACGCTGAAGTTCAGCGGGTCCAGGTGGCAAACATCCACAGCTCATACACAAAAATGCCACCTATGATGATGAGAGTACTGTTAAACGGCATCCCGGTACGCATGGAGCTGGACACAGGAGCCAGCCAGTCACTTATGAGTGTCCAACAATTCGAGAAACTGTGGCCACTCAGAGCTAGCAGACCCAAACTAGAACGTATTGACACGCAACTACGGACGTACACCAAAGAGATCATCTCAGTGCTAGGCAGTGCAATGTTGGTGGTCACACATAATGGATCTCAGAACCGGCTGCCACTCTGGATTGTCCCATAAAATGGTCCCGGGCTTTTGGGGAGGAGCTGGCTAGCTGAGATGAACTGGAAATGGGGGGATGTGCACGCCATTTCATCTGTGGTGCGAAGTTCATGCTCACAGGTCCTACAAAAGTTCGAGTCATTATTTCAACCTAGCATCGGGACTTTCAAAGGCACCAAAGTAAGAATACGTATCATCCCGGACACCACACCAGTGCACCACAAAGCCAGAGCTGTGTCGTATGTGATGTGGGGGAAAATTGAGAGTGAGTTGGACAGGTTGCTAAGAGAGGGCATAATTTCGCCTGTTGAATTCAGTGACTGGACATGCCCCATCGTCCCTGTTCTAAAAACAGATGGCTCAGTCAGCATCTGTGGCGACTACAAGGCCACCATCAACCGAGTGTCCCTTCAGGACCAATACCCGCTTCCGAGAGCAGAGGATCTTTTTGCCACGCTGGCAGGCGGCAAGCTGTTCACCAAGTTGGACCTCACTTCGGCCTACATGACCCAAGAACTGGCCGAAGAATCTAAGCTACTGACCACCATCACCACGCACAAGTGCACGAGAACAGGTGTCCGTTTGGCATTCGTTCAGCAGACGCTGTCTTTCAGAAGAACATGGAAAGTCTGCTCAAATCCATCCCCGGAACAATCGTATTTCAGGACGACATCCTTATCACGGGTCGAGACACCGAGGAACACCTCCACAACATGGAGGAGGTGCTGCACCGACTGGATCGGGTAGGCCTGCGACTAAAGAAGTCCAAGTGTGTGTTTTTGGCCCCAGAGGTCGAGTTTTTGGGCAGGAGGGTTGCCGCAGACGGGATCCGGCCCACCGAATCCAAAACGGAGGTGATCCATCGTGCACCCAGGCCCGGCAACTCATCAGAGTTGCATTAATTTCTGGGACTATTGAACTATTTTGGGAAATTTCTACCGAACTTAAGTACATTACTGGAGCCGCTACACGTGCTCCTGCGTAAAGGTTGCGATTGGTTTTGGGGGGACTGTCAGGAACGGGCTATCAATCGGGCGCGGAACCTGCGTTGATCTAATAAGTTATTGACCCTGTACGACCCCTGTAAGAAATTGTTTTTGACATGCGATGCATCACCCTATGGGGTTTGGTGCTTGTTGCAGCAGAGTAATGATGAGGGCCAACCTGTGGCTTATGCCTCCAGGTCGCTCTCCCAAGAAGAAAGGGGGTATGGGATGGTTGAAAAGGAAGCACTCGCATGTGTCTACGGGGTGAAAAAGATGCACCAGTACCGTTTTGGCAGAAGGTTCGAGTTAGAAACGGACCACAAACCGTTAACATCCCTGCTTCAGACAGCAAAGCTGTCAATGCCAATGCGTCAGCTCGCATACAGCGATGGGCTCTCACGCTGGCTGCGTATGACTACACCATACGGCACCGGCCAGGCACCGAAAATTGCGCTGACGCGCTCAGCATGCTTCCACTGGCCACCACTGAGGGGGCAGCGGAGCAAAGCGCGGAGATGGTCATAGCTGTCAATGCCTTTGACAGCGTAGGCTCCCCCATCACAGCCCACCAGATCAAAACCTGGACAAACAGAGATCCTCTCCTATCTCTGATTAAGAAATGTGTCCTGACTGGGGATTGGGCGCCCGCACACGGAGCATGGCCTGAAGAGGTCAGACCGTTTCACAGATGGATGGATGAGCTCTCCATCCAAGCCGACTGCCTACTATGGGGCAGCCGGGTAGTCATGCCCCTGAGGGGTAGGTAAGCATTCATCAGGGAACTCCACAGCGAGCACCCAGGCATCGTGCTTATGAAGGCCATTGCCCGGTCACATGTATGGTGGCCGGGAATTGACTCAGACCTGGAACACTGGGTTCGCAGGTGCACGACGTGTGCCCAGCTGGGCAATGCCCCCAGGGAGGCCCCACTCAGCCCGTGGCTCTGGCCCACCAAGCCATGGTCAGGTATTCATGTAGACTACGCGGGCCCGTTCATGGGAAAAATGTTCCTCATTGTTGTCGATGCATACTCGAAATGGATCGAGTGCATCATATTGAATTCATGCACGACATCCACCACAGTGGAGAGTCTGCATGCGGTCTTTGCGACCCACTGCTTGCCGGACATCCTGGTTAGCGACAACGGCCCGTGTTTCACTAGCTATGAATTCCGGGAGTTCATGTCGGGTAATGGCAGCAAACACGTCAGGACAGCGCCGTTCAAGCCGGCTTCCAATGACCAGGCGGAATGTGCAGTCCATATCATAAAACAAGGCATGCTCCGGATTCAAGGACCCTCCCTTCAATGCCGCCTATCGCACCTCCTGCTGGCCTATAGGTCCCGACCGCACTCGCTCACGGGGGTCCCGCCTGCGGAACTACTCATGAAACCTACACTAAAAACTCGGCTGTCCCTCATTCATCCAGTCTTGTCAGACATTGTTGAGGGCAAGCGCCAGTCCCAAAATGAGTGCCATGACCGAAACTCAAAGGGGAGATGGATAGAAATCGATAACCCTGTATTTGTTCTTAATCATGCTTTGGGGCCCAAGTGGCTTGAGGGTACTGTGATTGGTAAAGAGGGGAATAGGGTCTTAGTGGTCAGACTCAACAATGGGCAGATATGCCGCAAGCATCTGGACCAAGTATAAAAAAAGTTCAACATGGACACTGAAGAACCTGAGGAAAATCATGAGATGCTGCCCACACCACTGCCAGTGAACGAGCAACAAGAACCGCCAGCAGCATGCACAGTCCCTGCGGCCAGCCTGGACGAGCCGGAATCATCACAGATGACAAAGACGCATGCCAAGGCTCAACAACCAGAGCCCCAACTGCGGCGCTCCACGAGAGAGCGTCGACCGCCTGAAAGACTCAATCTTTGACCCAAAGACGTTGGGGGGAGGTGATGTCATGATGTAACCTTCACATAACTGTAACCTTTATGTAACAACACTGTACACTGTATACACCTGAGAAATGCACACCTTGACCACAGGGGGTGAACTTGTGGGAGACACTCCTCACCTGGTCATCCAGGTATATAAAGGGAGGTCCCACGCAGGGTCATCACTCCTTGGTCCTGTGAATAAAGGTACAGGTCACAGAGTGACCTTGTCTCCAGTATGTGCCTCGTGTTGATTTTCTGTAGTGTGTAAGGACACAACAAAACCAACCCTCGATCCCTCCGTCCTTGCAAACTACCGCCCGATCTCCAACCTCCCTTTCCTCTCCAACATCCTTGAATGTGTTGTCGCCTCCCATATATGTGTCCATCTTTCCCGCAATTCCATGTTTGAATCCCTCCAATCCAGTTTCCACACCTGCCCCAATACCGAAACGGCTCTCATCGAAGTCACAAATGACATCCTTTGTGAATGTGACAAAGGCACATTCTCGTCCTTCTTAACTTGTCTGCAGCCTTTGACACGGTTGACCATTCTATCCTTCTCCAATGCCTCTCCACTGTCGTCCAGCTGAGTGGGACTGCACTCGCCTGGTTCCATTCTTATCTATCGAATCGTAGCCAGAGAATCACCTGCAACAGCTTCTCTTCCCACTCCCGCATTATTACCTCTGGTGTCCCCCAAGAATCTATCCTCGGCCCCCTCCTATTTCTCATCTACATGTTGCCCCTTGGTGACATCATCCGGAAACACAGCATCAGTTTCCACATGTGCATTGATGACACCCAGCTCTACCTCACTACCATTTCTCTCGACCCCTCCACAGTCTCTAAATTGTCAGACAGCTTGTCCGACATCCAGTACTGGATGAGCAGAAATTTTCTCCAATTGAATATTGGGAAGACCAAAGCCATTGTTTTCGGTCCCCCCCACAAACTCGGTTCCCTAGACACTGACTCCATCCCTCTCCCAACTCCTTTCTTAGGCTGAACCAGATTGTTCGCAAACTTGGTGTCATATTTGACCCTGAAATGAGCTTTCGACCACATATCCGCAGCATAACTAAGACCACCTATTTCCACCTCCGTAACATCACCCGTCTCCACCCTCGCCTCAGCTCATCCGCTGCCGAATCCCTCATCCATGCCTTTGTTACCTCTATAAATTCGCCAGAAAAAGCAGCAAACCTGAGGACTGGGAGAAAGTTAGAATTCAGCAGAGGAGGACTAAGGGTTTACTTAGGAGGGGGAAAATAGAGTACGAGAGTAAGCTTGCAGGGAACATAAAAACTGACTGCAAAAGCTTCTATAGATATGTGTGAAGAGAAAAAGATTAGTAAAAACAAACGTAGGTCCCTTGCAGTCAGATTCAGGTGAATTTATAATGGGGAACAAAGAAATGGCAGACCAATTGAATAAATACTTTGGTTCTGTCTTCACGAAGGAAGACACAAATAACCTTCCGGAAATACTAGGGGACCGAGGGTCTTGTGAGAAGGAGGAACTGAAGGAAATCCTTATTAGGCGGGAAATTGTGTCAGGGAAATTGATGGGATTGAAGGCCAATAAATCCCCGGGGCCTGATGGTCTGCATCCCAGAGCCCTAGAAATAGTGGATGCATTGGTGATCATTTTCCAACAGTCTATCGACTCTGGATCAGTTCCTATGGACTGGAGGGTAGCTAATGTAACACCAATTTTTAAGAAAGGAGGGAGAGAGAAAACAGGTAATTATAGACCGGTTAGCCTGACATCAGTAGTGGGGAAATTGTTGGAATCAATTATTAAAGATGAAATAGCAGCACATTTAGAAAGCAGTGACGGGATCAGTCCAAGTCAGCAATGATTTATGAAAGGGAAATCCTGCTTGACAAATCTTCTAGAATTCTTTGAGGATGTAACTAGTACAGTGGACAAGGGAGAACCAGTGGATGTGGTGTATTTGGACTTTCAAAAGGCTTTTGTCAAGATCCCACACAAGAGATTGGTGTGCAAAATTAAAGCACATGGTATTGGGGGTAGTGTACTGAAGTGGATAGAGAACTGGTTGGCAGACAGGAAGCAGCGAGTCGGCAAAAACGGGTCCTTTTCAGAATGGCAGGCAGTGACTAGTGGGGTGCCACAGGGTTCAGTGCTGGGACCCCAGCTATTCACAATATACATTAATGATTTAAATGAAGGAATTGAGTGTAATATCTCCAAGTTTGCAGATGACACTAAACTGGGTGGCGGTGTGAGCTGTGAGGAGGACGCTAAGAGGCTGCAAGGTGACTTGGACAGGTTAGGTGAGTGGCCAAATGCATGGCAGATCAGTATAATGTGGATAAATGTGAGGTTATCCACTTTTGGGGCAAAAACACAAAGGCAGAATATTATCTGAATAGTGGCAGATTAGGAAAAGGGGAGGTGCAACGAGACCTGGGTATCATGGTACATCAGTCATTGAAAGTTGGCATGCAGGTACAGCAGGGGTGTTATAGAAACATAGAAACATAGAAAATAGGTGCAGGAGTAGGCCATTCGGCCCTTCTAGCCTGCACCGCCATTCAATGAGTTCATGGCTGAACATGCAACTTCAGTACCCCATTCCTGCTTTCTCGCCATACCCCTTGATCCCACTAGTAGTAAGGACTTCATCTAACTCCTTTTTGAATATATTTAGTGAATTGGCCTCAACAACTTTCTGTGGCAGAGAATTCCACAGGTTCACCACTCTCTGGGTGAAGAAGTTTCTCCTCATCTCGGTCCTAAATGGCTTACCCCTTATCCTTAGACTGTGTCCCCTGGTTCTGGACTTCCCCAACATTGGGAACATTCTTCCTGCATCTAACCTGTCTAACCCTGTCAGAATTTTAAACGTTTCTATGAGGTCCCCTCTCATTCTTCTGAACTCCAGTGAATACAAGCCCAGTTGATCCAGTCTTTCTTGATAGGTCAGTCCTGCCATCCCGGGAATCAGTCTGGTGAACCTTCGCTGCACTCCCTCAATAGCAAGAATGTTCTTCCTCAGGTTAGGAGACCAAAACTGTACACAATACTCCAGGTGTGGCCTCACCAAGTCCCTGTACAACTGTAGCAACACCTCCCTGCCCCTGTACTCAAATCCCCTCGCTATGAAGGCCAACATGCCATTTGCTTTCTTAACCGCCTGCTGTACCTGCATGCCAACCTTCAATGACTGATGTACCATGATACCCAGGTCTCGTTGTACCTCCCCTTTTCCTAATCTGGCACCATTCAGATAATAGTCTGTCTCTCTGTTTTTACCACCAAAGTGGATAACCTCACATTTATCCACATTATACTTCATCTGCCATACATTTGCCCACTCACCTAACCTATCCAAGCCGCTCTGCAGCCTCATAGCATCCTCCTCGCAGCTCACACTGCCACCCAACTTAGTGTCATTTGCAAATTTGGAGATACTACATTTAATCCCATCGTCTAAATCATTAATATACAGTGTAAACAGCTGGGGCCCCAGCACAGAACCTTGCGGTACCCCACTAGTCACTGCCTGCCATTCTGAAAAGTCCCCATTTACTCCTCCTCTTTGCTTCCTGTCTGACAACCAGTTCTCAATCCATGTCAGCACACTACCCCAATCCCATGTGCTTTAACTTTGCACATTAATCTCTTGTGTGGGACCTTGTCGAAAGCCTTCTGAAAGTCCAAATATACCACATCAACTGATTCTCCCTTGTCCACTCTACTGGAAACATCCTCAAAAAATTCCAGAAGATTTGTCAAGCATGATTTCCCTTTCACAAATCCATGCTGACTTGGACCTATCATGTCACCTCTTTCCAAATGCACTGCGATGACATCCTTAATAATTGATTCCATCATTTTACCCACTACCGATGTCAGGCTGACCGGTCTATAATTCCCTGTTTTCTCTCTCCCTCCTTTTTTAAAAAGTGGGGTTACATTGGCTACCCTCCACTCCATAGGAACTGATCCAGAGTCAATAGAATGTTGGAAAATGACTGTCAATGCATTCGCTATTTCCAAGGCCACCTCCTTAAGTACTCTGGGATGCAGTCCATCAGGCCTTGGGGATTTATCGGCCTTCAATTCCATCAATTTCCCCAACACAATTTCCCGACTAATAAGGATTTCCCTCAGTTCCTCCTCCTTACTAGACCCTCTGACCCCTTTTATATCCAGAAGGTTGTTTGTGTCCTCCTTAGTGAATACCGAACCAAAGTATTTGTTCAATTGGTCCGCCATTTCTTTGTTCCCCGTTATGACTTCATAGTTAGGGGATTTGAGTATAGGAGCAGGGAGGTCTTACTGCAGGTATACAGGGTCTTCGTGAGGCCTCACCTGGAATATTGTGTTCAGTTTTGGTCTCCTAATCTGAGGAAGGATGTTCTTGCTTTTGAGGGAGTGCAGCGAATGTTCACCAGACTGATTCCCAGGATGGCAGGATTGACTTATGAGGAGAGACTGGATCGACTGGGCCTGTATTCACTGGAGTTTAGAAGGATGAGAGGGGTCTCATAGAAACATATAAAATTCTGACGGGACTGGACAGGTTCGATGCAGGAAGAATGTTCCCAATGTTGGGGGAAGTCTAGAACCAGGGGACATAATCTAAGGATAAGGGGTAAGCCATTTAGAACTGAGATGAGGAGAAACTTCTTCACTTAGAGAGTTGTTAACCTGTGGAATTCCCTAGCGCAGAGAATTGTTGATGCCAGTTCATTGGATATATTCAAGAGGGAGTTAGATATGGCCCTTACGGCTAAAGGGATCAAGGGGTATGGAGAGAAAGCGGGAAAGGAGTACTGAGGTGAATAATCAGGCATGATCTTATTGAATGATGGTGCAGGCTCGAATAGCCTACTCCTACACCTATTTTCTATGTTTCTATGTTTCTATGTTTCTAGACTTGACTATTCCAACGCACTCCTGGCTGGCCTCCCACATTCTACCCTAAATAAATTAGAGGTGATCCAAAACTTGGCTGCCCATGTCCTAACTCGCACCCATCACTCCTGTTATGTATTTAACCCTTTGCGACCTGTATCACACCACCACCAGAGGGCCTACCTGTTGGATTCCCAAGGGATCCCAGCATCCCTTGGGAGCACTGTGTATAAGAAGGGCACCCACAAGGTACCTGCACTCTGGAGTCTTATTAAAGGAGCTACTCATTGTTCACAGTACTCAGTTTCATCCTTTAATATGAGCGTATCAATTGGCAATGAGATAACGAACAACCGCGCGAAAATGCAAAGAACAGTTGGAATCCTGGAGAAGTTCTCAGAAGGTGTCAATTGGAAGGCCTTCGTGGAGGGACTCAACCAATACTTTGTGGCCAATGAGCTGGAAGGGGATGAGAATCCTGCCAAACGAAGGGCGATCCTCCTTACTGTCTGTGGGGCAACAACCTATGGCCTCATGAAGAATCTTCTAGCTCCGGTAAAACCAACAACTAAATCCTATGAAGAATTGTGTACGCTGGTCCGGGAGCACCTAAATCCTAAGGAAAGCATTTTGATGGCGAGGTATCGGTTCTACACGTGTCAATGGTCGGAGGGCCAGGAAGCGGCGAGCTATGTCGCTGAACTAAGGCACCTCGCAGGACATAGCGAATTTGAGGGATTCCGAGAACAAATGCTGAGAGACTTTTTTATACTGAGCATTGGCCATGAGGTGATCCTTCGCAAACTGTTGACTGTTGAAACTCCCAATCTGAGCAAAGCCATAACGATAGCCCAGGCATTTATGTCCACCAGCGACAACACCAAACAAATTTCGCAGCATAAAGAGGTTTCAGCCAGTACTGTGCACAAAGTAACGTTGTTTTCGAGCAGGAATACACATGGCAGAACGTACACGACGGCTGCTGCTGCTGCACGACCTTAAATGATCCAGAGTCCGCCATCAATCATTAATGCGAGGCAGTTAACACCTCGTTGGCGTTGTGGAGGTGATCATCGGGCCCATCAATGCCGCTTCAAGCACTATCCGTGTAATGGCTGCAGAACAATGGGACACCTCCAGCGAATGTGCAGGCGAGCTGCAAACCCTGCAAACCACCATGTTGCAGAGGTAGATCAATCCACGGGGATCAGGCTGAATTTGAGACTCAAACCGAGGAGGCAGAATTGTACGGGGTACACACATTCACCACAAAATGTCCACCGATCATGTTGAAAGTTGAACTGAACGGAATTCCAGTCTCCATAGAACTGGACACAGGTGCGAGTCAGTCCATAATGAGCAAAAAGGCCTTCGACAGGCTGTGGTGCAACAAGACACACAGGCCCAAGCTCAGCCCCATTCACATCAAACTAAGGACTTACACCAAGGAACTGATCCCTGTAATTGGCAGTGCAGAAGTCAAAGTCTCCTATGATGGAGCAGTGCACAAACTCCTGCTGTGGATCGTGCCAGGGGATGGCCCCACACTGTTTGTCAGAAGCTGGCTGGGAAAAATCCACTGGAACTGGGATGACATCCGAGCGCTTTCGTCCATCGACGATGCCTCATGTGCCCCGGTTCTGAGCAGCTTTCCATCGTTGTTCGAGCCAGGCATTGGAAACTTCTCGGGGGCGAAAGTGCAGATCCACTTGGTTCCAGGTACGCGACCCATCCACCACAAGGCACGGGCGGTACCATATATGATGCTTGAGAAATTGGAAATTGAGCTGGACAGGCTGCAGCAAGAAGGCATCATTGCGCTGGTGGAATTCAACGAGTGGGCCAGTCCGATCGTCCTGATACTTAAAGGTGACAGCGCGGTCAGAATTTGTGGGGACTATAAAGTAACGATCAACCGTTCTTCGCTACAGGATCAGTATCAGCTACACAAGGCAGACGACCTATTGGCAACCCTGGCTGGAGGGAAAACGTTCACCAAGTTGGACCTGACCTCGGCCTACATAATGCAGGAGCTGGAGGAAGCTTCGAAAGGCCTCACCTGCATCAACACGCACCAAGGTCTGTTCATCTATAACAGATGCCCGTTTCGGTCGGCCGTGGCAATCTTCCAATGGAACATGGAGAGCCTGCTAAAGTTGGTTCCTCGAACCGTGGTTTTCTAGGAAGACATATTAGTTACAGGTCAGGACACCATTGAGCACTTGAAGAATCTGAAAGAGGTTTTTAGTCGGTTGGATCGCGTGGGACTCAGGTTGAAACGGTCGAAATGTGTTTTCCTGGTGCCAGAGATCGAGTTCTTGGGAAGAAGAATCGCAGCAGACGGCCTCAGACCACCGCGCCAAGACGGAGGCCATCAAGAACGCACTGAGACCACAGAACGTGACAGAGCTGCAGTCGTTCCTGGGACTCCTCAACTATTTTGGTAATTTCTATCCGGGTTAAATACCCTGCTGGAACCCCTACATGTGCTACTGCGTAAGGTAGACGACTGGATATGGGGGAATTCATAAGAGGCTGCCTTTGAGAAAGCTAGAAATCTGTTGTGTTCAAACAAACTGCTTGTCCTGTATAATCCTTGTAAACGATTAGTGCTAGCTTGCGATGCGTCATCATACGGGGTCGGGTGTGTATTACAACAGGCTAACGAATCGGGGATTTTGCAACCGGTTGCTTATGCGTACAGGAGTTTGTCCAAGGCTGAAAGGGCCTACAGCATGATTGGAAAAGAGGCTCTGGCGTGCGTTTACGGGGTGAAAAAAATGCACCAGTACTTGTTTGGCCTCATGTTTGACCTTGAAACTGACCACAAGCCGTTCATATAGCTGTTCTCTGAGAGCAAAGGGATTAACACTAATGCCTCTGCTCGCATCCAAAGATGGGTGGTCACGGACATACAACTATGTAATCTGCCACAGACCGGGCACAGAAAACTGCGCTGATGCTCTCAGTCGGCTACCATTGCCCACCACCGGGGTGGAAATGGCACAGCCTGCGGACTTGCTCATGGTAATGGATGCATTCGAAAACGAAAAGTCACCCGTTATGGCTTGCGAGATCAGGACCTGGACCAGTCAGGATCCTTTACTGCCCTTGGTAAAAAAGCTGTGTCCTCCATGGGAGCTGGTCCAGCATCCCAGCAGAGATGCAGGAGGCGATTAAGCCGTTCCACAGGCACAAAGACGAAATGTCCTTGCAGGTGGACTGTCTGTTGTGGGGTAATCGCGTGGTCTTGCCCAAAAAAGGCAGAGAAATATTCATTTGTGAGCTACACAGCACCCATCCAGGCATTGTAATGATGAAAGCCATAGCCAGATCCCATGTGTGGTGGCCCGGCATCGACTCAGATTTAGAGTCATGCATGCGCCAGTGCAACACTTGCTCTCAGCTGAGCAATGCGCCCAGAGAGGCACCGCTAAGTTTGTGGTCGTGGCCCTCTAAACCGTGGTCGAGGATCCACGTGGACTATGCGGGCCCATTTTTAGGCAAAATGTTCTTGGTTGTCGTGGATGCTTATTCAAAATGGATTGAATGTGCGATAATGTCTGTAAGCACATCCACCACCACCATCGAAAACCTACGAGCCATGTTTGCCATGAACGGCCTGCCTGATGTCCTAGTCAGCGACAATGGGCCGTGTTTAACCAGTGCTGAATTCAAGGAATTCATGACTCGCAATGGGATCAAGCACGTCACATCTGCCCCGTTCAAGCCCGCATCCAACGGCCAGGCAAAACGGGCAGTTCAGACCATCAAGCAAAGCTTGAAATGTGTGTCGGAAGGCTCCCTGCAGACCCGACTGTCCCGAGTGCTGCTCAGCTACCGCACCAGACCCCACTCGCTCACCGGGGTTCCCCTAACCGAGCTGCTCATGAAAGGGGCGCTCAAAACAAGGCTCTCTCTTGTCCACCCTGATCTCCATGATCACGTGGAGGGCAGGCGGCATCAACAAAGTGTGTACCATGATTGCACAAATTTGTCACGCGATATTGAGGTCAATGACCCTGTGTTTGTAATCAGTTATGGACATGGTCCCAAATGGCTCGCTGGCACGGTCATAGCCAAAGAGGGGAGTAGGGTGTTTCAGGTCAAATTGGCCAATGGACGAACATGCAGAAAACATTTGGACCAAATCAAATTGCAGTTCACCAACAGCTGCAAACAACCCGAAGAAGACACCATCACCTTTGACCCTCCAACACACACACAAGTGGCAACCAACATCACGGTTGACCACGAAGCCAAACTCACCATCCCCAGCAGCCTGTCAAGGCCGGCTGCCCAGCAGCCCAGTGAAGAACTAACCAACTCACCCACACCCGCATTTGTACTAAGACGATTGACAAGGGAACGAAAAGCCCCAGATCGTCTCACTCTGTGAATAAATGTACTTTTAACTTTCCGAGGGAGTGATGTTATGTATTTAAGCCTTTGCAACCTGTATCACGCCACCACCAGAGGTCCGACCTGTTGGAGTCTCAAGGGATTCCAGAATCCCTTGGGAGCACTGTATATAAGCAGGTCACCCATGAGGTACCTGCACTCTGGAGTCTTATTAAAGGAGCTAAGGTCACACTTACTCATTGTTCACAGTACTCAGTTTCATCCTATAATATGAGCATATCAACCCCTGTGCTTGCTGACCTACATTGGCTTCCTATTAAGCAATGCTTTGATTTCAAAATTCTCATCCTTACTTTCAAATCCTTCCATGGCCTCAGTCCTCCCTACCTCTGTAATCTCCTCCAGCCCCACAACCCCCCGAGATGTCTGCGCTCCTCTTATTCTGCCCCCCTGAGTATCCCTGATTATAATCGCTCAACCGTTAGTGGCCGTGCCTTCTGATGCCTAGGCCCCAAGCTCTGGAACTCCCTGCCTAAACCTCTCCACCTCTCTACCTCTCTTTCCCCCTTCACATCGTTCCCTAAAACATACCTCTTTGACCAAGCTTTTGGTAACATGCGCTAATTTCTACTTATGCGGCTTGGTGTCAAATTTTTATCGCACAATACTCCTGTGGAATGCCATGGGATGTTTCACTACGTTAAAGGCACCATATAAATACAAGTTGTTGTTGTTGAAACGCAGCAGCCAATTTGCGCACAAGCAAGCTCCCACAAACAGCAATGTGATAATGACCAGATAATCTGTTTTTGTGATGTTGATTGAGGAATAAATATTGGCCAAGACGCCGGGGATAACTTCGCTGCTCATCTTCAAAATAGTACTATGGGATTTTTTACATCCACTTGAGAGAGCAGACAGGGCCTCAGTTTAACATCCCATCCAAAAGAAAGAAACTCCAACAGTGCAGCTCTCCCTCAGTATTGCACTGGAGTGTCAGCCTAGATTTTTGTGCTCAAGTCCCTGAAGTGGGATTTCAATTCATGATCTTATGACTCAGAGGCGAGAGTGCTTCCCACTGAGCCACAGCTGGCACTTGGATGCTGCGCTGAGGGAACTGTACACTTGACTATTCCAACACTCTCCTGGCTGGCCTCACATCTTGCACCCTCCGTAAACTTGAGCTCATCTGAAACTCTGCTTGCCCCGTATCCTAACTCGCATCAAATTCCGTTCAACCATCACCCCATGTGCTCGCTGACTTACAATGGCTCCCGGTCAGGCAACGCCTCGATTTTTTAAATTCTCACCCTTGTATTCAAATCCCTCCATGGCCTCAACACCCTTCCTATCTCTGTAACCTCCTCCAGCCTCCAACACGCAGATCTCTGTGCTCCTCCAATTCTGGCCTCTTGCCTCTTGTGAGAGTGCATGCACATGAGAGTGCGTGCGCATGCCTGTGCGAGTACGGGAGAGTGCGTGTGCAAAGGAGAGCGCGCGAGAGTGATGGGAGACCAGGTGGTACTTCAGCAAAGATCGGACAAGTAACGACCATTGGTGGCCGTGCCTTCAGCTGCCCAGGCCCTTAGCTCTGGAATTTGCTCCCTAAACCTCTCCGCCTCTCGCTCTCCTTTAAGACGCTCCTTGAAATCTACCTCTTCGACCATGTGCTAATACAGATATCTTCTTATGTGGCTCGGAGTCAAATTTTGTCCAATAACGCTCTTGTGATGTGCCTTGGGACAGTTTACTCTGGTAAAGGCGTGGTGTTGTAGAGTTTCTCTGGATGGATGAGCTAACATGAGCTAACATAAGCTAACTGTTCAGGTACAGTGGTGTAGTGGTTATATTCCTCCACCAGTATTCTAGAGACTTGGATCAATAATAATGAAAATGTGAGTTCAAATCCCACTGTGGTAGCTTGAGAATTTGAATTAAGCTTTTAAAAAATACATGGAAATATAAAGGGGCTGTCAATAAAAGAGTCCATGAAACTGTTGGATTGTTGTAAAACCCAACTGGTTCACTTATGTCCTTTAGGGAAGGAAATCTGCCAATTTTACCTGGTCTGGGCCTATATGTGACTCGAGGTCCACACCAACGACTCTTAACTGCCCTCTGAAGTGGCCTACCAAGACACATAGCAAAGTTCAACAAGAGATGGATAATAAATTAAGGCATGGTAGAATAGTGGTTATGTTACTGGATTAATATACAGAGACCTGAACTAATAATCGGGAGACTTGGGTTCAAATCCCACGACGGCAGCTGAGGGAATTTAAGTCCAGTTCATTAAATAAATTTGGAATTAAAAATCTAGTAATAGTGACTACCGGAATAAAACTACTGATTGTTGGAAAAAGTCCAACTGCTTCATGAATGTCCTTGAGTGAAGGAAATCTGCTGTCTTTACCTGGTCTGGTCTAAAAGCACTTCCAGACCAACAGTAGTGTAGTTGACTCTTAACTGCCCTCTGAAATGGCTTAGCAAGGCAGTCAGTTGCACCAAACCACTGCGACAAAGTCAGCACTGTGGGAGCACCTTCACCACACGGACTGCAGCGGTTCAAGAAGGCAGCTCACCACCATCTTCTCAAAAGCAATTAGGGATGAGCACTAAATGTTGGCTTTGCCAGTGACGCCCACATTCCATGAATAAATAAATTGAAAAGTGCCCTCCTTGCCAGCGACGCCCACATACCGAGAATGTTTTTTTTTAATGGTCTTGTTTACTGCATCTATCTGGTAACCCGATTACTTTTAGAAATCATCTCCCAATTTAATTTAACTGTTGAAAAAAGGCTAGCTTTCAACCGACAATGTTACAGTCGGCCAATTCAGTTGTTGATTAAAAGAGATCAGGATCCTGCTTCCCGTCCCTCAATCATTGCAACAAAGCTTTCAATCAAATTCTTAACCTCGGACAATAACAAAATGAAAACATACTCACGATATCGTGGGTAATTTAGCCTGGAATTAGATCTGCCAAGCCCTGGCTCTTGAAAGGTTCCTGTACATAATTATAATCAAATTCATGGCCAAGTCAGTTAGAATTCTTCTCAACATAATGTCAGTGATCCATAAATAGCTTGAAATAAATGGGCAGTCACTGTGTGCCATTAAAAGCCAAAGACAATTGACTGCGAGCTACTTTGTATAATTGAGAATTACAAAGCAGCAATTTATCTTGTCAATTAATAAGAACATAAGAACATAAGAAATAGGAACAGGAGTAGGCCATACGGCCCCTCGAGCCTGCTCCGTCATTCAACAAGATCATGGCTGATCTGATCATGGACTCAGCTCCACTTCCCCGCCCGCTCCCCATAACCCCTTATCCCCTTGTCGTTTAAGAAACTGTCTATTTCTGTCTTAAGTTATTCAATGTCCCAGCTTCTACACCTCTCTGAGGCAGCGAATTCTACAGATTTACAACCCTCTGAGAGAAGAAATTTCTCCTCATCTCTGTTTTAAATGGGCAGCCCCTTATTCTGAGATTATGCCCTCTAATTCTAGTCTCCCCCATCAATGGAAACATCCTCTCTGCATCCACCTTGTCAAGCCCCCTTATAATCTTATAGGTTTCAATAAGATCACCTCTCATTCTTCTGAATTCCAATGAGTAGAGGCCCAACCTACTCAACCTTTCCTCATAGGTCAACCCCCTCATCCCCAGAATCAACCTAGTGAACCTTCTCTGAACTGCCTCCAAAGCAAGTATATCCTTTCGTAAATATGGAAACCAAAACTGCACGCAGTATTCCAGGTGTGGCCTCACCAATACCTTGTATAGCTGAGGCAAGACTTCCCTGCTTTTATACCACATCCCCTTCGCAATAAAGGCCAAGATTCCATTGGCCTTCCTGATCACTTGCTGTACCTGCATACTATCCGTTTGTGTTTCATGCACAAGTACCCCTAGGTCCCGCTGTACTGCGGCACTTTGCAGTCTTTCTCCATTTAAATAATAACTTGCTCTTTGATTTTTTCTGCCAAAGTGCATGACCTCACACTTTCCAACATTATACTCCATCTGCCCACTCACTTAGCCTGTCTATGTCCTTTTGCAGATTTTTTGTGTCCTCCAGTAGAGGCGGGCCTTATAAATTGAATAATAATGACTACAAATTGTCGAATTTGAGGTTCGTAGCCATGATGTGCTAACTGCTTCCAATTGTTCGGAGGATTTTTATGTCTCCAAATCCTGGAGCTTGAAAATATTAGTTCTCCCATCACACCTGTGCTCGCTGACCTACCTCAAATTAAAAATTCTCATATGTGTTATACCCTACGTAAACTTGAGGCCATCCAAAACTCAGCTGCCCGGGTTCTAACTCGCACCAAGTCCTGCTCACCCATCACCCCTGTGTTCGCTGACCTACATTTTCAGCCGGTTACACAACACCTCGATTTAAAAATTCTCATCCTTGTTTACAAATCCCTCCATGGCCTCCCCTTCCCTATCTCTGTAATCTCCTCCAGCCTCACAACCCCCCGAGATCTCTGCACTCCTCCAATTCTGGCCTCTGTTATGGTGTAAAAGACGTGGGGGAATTAGGAAGTCACGATAGACACTATCATAAGGTACCAATGTGAATATTGTCTCTAAGTTCAAGGGGAACCGGGTAGAGGGACAATCCATATCTTAAAATACAAATAAATCGATAAAGGTATCGATGGGATTGCAGACTCTAGGGTTAGGGGTAACTGATTAGAGTGACAATCAGTATCTAAGAATACAGTTTAAATCAATAAGAAGTCGGTGAGACCATAGATGAAATGAAACCAAGTAGGGAGACGGTCAGTATCTGAGAATACAGTAAAACCGACATCGGGGTAGACATACCAAAAACTGAGTATGACGTGTAAAGATATGCTGGACACTGCTCCCTTATGGGGGGCTGGGTAGATATTTTTCAGACGACCATAAAAAACCTGATAGTGACTATGTTAAGTGACGGATGTATATAAAAATAGAGCCAGCCAAACAATAGAATTAATAAGCTTTGTTGAATAAAAAAAAAACTGGTGTGAATGTCTGTCTTTAGATGAAAAGTGCTTGTGTGGTTTCATTTGTCTGAAAGCCTGTTTGAAAAAATGGTGCAGCTGTCTGTTTGTTTTAGCTCCACCCACTTTTTCAGACAAAGAGTGGAAGATTTTTAACTCTTTGTAGTGTTGTCCTGGATGTGGGAAGTTTTAAGAAATTGTGAACCTAGAATTGAATTACATTTTAAGTTAGAAACGTAGGTACAGATTTATTTTGATGATAAGTTACAGAGCTAGTAAATGCACAAAGGATGGGTTTGTTTAACAAGAGATAAAAAATGCATGGTCCCGTTTGTTTTTAGAAAAAAAAATTCTGACACGCTCACTTACTTGTCAAAAGAAAACACGTAATCATTGATTCCATTGGGTTGAAAGACAATAAATTTAGTCTAGGAGTGAGATAAAGAACAGAGAAGGGAAATTGTCATGCCTTTATAAAAGCCTGCGTGGGTCTCTCGAGGCTGCGGGCTGGGGAAGTCACGCCCTCCATTTTCCTTTGTGTAAAATCTTACGTTTACTGACGTGAAAGCTTCTAGCTCAGTAAAAAGAGTTTTAAATAAAAGATTGGCAGTACAATATTTGAATTGGGATTTTGAGATATTTCAGGTGATTCTCCTTGATAAACATTTTGGTTGCATTGGAAAATCTTGGGTTTGGAAGCCTTTTTAATAAAAGTACACAACTACTGCATCAGAAGCTGAAGCTTAAAAAGATCTAATTTATGAGATACTATATCACAAAATATATCTTGAAGTTACAGAGCAAAAGGTTTACTACTTATGCTATTCCTACTTGGATTAGAGTTTTTGATGTTCAGCTTCTAAAACAGAAGTTAGTCACATAATTATAAAACAAGTACTTTGCATTCTGTGATCTGTGAATCACTTCGAAGCGATAAGTACAAATGAGAATTCCAATATTTGACATTTTGTAATCCAAAAATAAATACAAATACTACAAAAGGGGAGCAGAAATTAGGATGGGAACAGTGAAGAGTAAATTTTGTTCTGAAGGTTTCAAGTACCACTAGTTAAGAAAAGGCATAACAAAATACATTTAAAATAAAATGTTAAATCTGATCTCTTTTTAAAAAAAAGAAATAAAACTAAAAGATTTGGAAACAATCTAGAAATACCTTTGGGGAACAGAGTAATTTTGACAGGCATGCTAATGTGGGAAGTGCCTAACTTCTTGAAAGGGACTGGAGGTCACTGAGCAAGTGGGGAGCTGTCTGCGAGAGTGTAAAAGGAGTGTGGGCTACCTCAAAGCAGGACTGCAGGCTGGTAAAATGCGTGATTCCAGGACCCGAACATACTTCCCACCGTCAATACGCGATAAAACCAGAAGCCGCACAGGCTGCGAGACAGATAGTGGGGGATTTACTGGAAAGCGGTATACTCTGAGAGGTAGAGGGAACAACAAATTCCCCTATTTGGCCCGTGCAAAAGCCGGACTGATCATACCAGGTAACTATTGATTATACTGCCTTCAATAAGGTAACTCCCCGTCAACATCCCATCGTGGCCAGCCCAGCCACAATATCTAATCGATTAAAACCAGACCATAAGGTCTTCACCATATTAGACATAGCCAATGAATTCTGGTCCATACCTCTGGCAAAAGAATCCCAGGATAAATTCACCTTCACAGTCGGTGACCATCAGTACACCTGGACACGGGTCCCACAAGGGTTCCACAACAGCCCGGCTATATTCCACCAGACTATGAGTCGAGCCATAGAAAAGGTGGATTTAACTCCATATAGGAGTACCATACTACAATACATAGATAACCTACTGATAGCATCCGAGGACGATAGGGGGCACACAAGAGCACTTATAGAGATCCTGGAAGTCCTGCAGGATGCAGGATTCAAAGTAAATCCCAAAAAGGCACAAATCGGACAAGCCATGGTACAGTACCTGGGACACGAAATATCCCAAGGAACTAGGACTATCATGTATTCAACCAGCATTGTAACCCATGTATAAACTGACCTAAGTTGTACACCGTGAGAACACTGACCACTAGGTGGGAGACTCCTAACCTGGACCTTCAGGTATAAAAGGGGAAGCTCCACCCACCTTCATCACTTGAGTGCTAAGAAATAAAGGACAGGTCACAGACTGACCTTCTCTCAAGCATGGGCCTCGTGTGCATTTATACTGTATAGTAAGGACGTATCAATGGCGACAAGAAACTGGGATTTAAACCACGCGAGCATGGCCACTAGCAGAACAGACGAGAGGTACTGTGTTAAGGAATGGTTGGGACAGAGATTCAACATTGTTAAAGCAGCACACAGTTCTCCAGGCAGACAAGGGCAGTCGGGCATGCCCCAACATGTAGTCGAACCCAGAGGGGGAGTTCGACAGAGACAATGGCAAGATGAACAGCGATTCACGCCATTGCAAGGGACAATGCGGCCAGTAATGGGGCCATCAACACCTGTTAATGGTGCACTCAAGGACAATAACAGGGGCAGTCAGGGACGATCGACTGGCAAGGGACCTTTTGTTTCACACCGCAACTCATGCTGGAGCCGGAGTTTGCAGAGCAAACTACCTGCAGAAATTGCAGAAATGGACACTGGGGGAAATCGCTGGAAACTGAAGTTCAGCGAGTTCATGTGGAGCACGTATACAGTTCATACACCAGGACGCCACCGATAATGATGAAAGTGCTCCTCAATGGCATCCCAATATCAATGGAGTTAGACACGGGTGCCAGCCAGCCCCTGATGGGTATCAAACTGTTCGAAAAGTTGTGGGCATCCAAGGCCAGGAGGCCAAAATTATCGCCGATTGACGCACAGCTACGGACTTACACAAAGCAGATCATTCCGGTGCTAGGCAGCGCCACGGTAGTCGTGACCCACAAAGATTCTAAGAACAGACTGCCACTCTGGATTGTCCCAGGGGACGGTCCCGCACTACTGGGGAGGAGTTGGCTTGCTGTCATGAACTGGAAATGGAGCGATGTCAATGCAATTTCCTCTGTGGAGCGAGTATCATGCTCACAGGTCCTGGACAAATTTGGCTCATTATTTCAACCCGGCATTGGCACTTTCATGGGGGCCAAGGTAGTGATTCACATAAACCCGGACGCCAGACCAGTACACCACAAGGCCAGAGCGGTGCCATACGTGATGCGGGAAAAGATAGAAGGCGAATTGGACCGCCTGTTGAGGGAAGGCATCATCTCGCCAGTCGAATTCAGTGACTGGGCGAGCCCGATTGTGCCGGTGCTCAAGGCGGATGGGTCGGTCAGGATATGTGGCGATTACAAGGCCACCAGCAATCGGGTGTCACTCCAAGACTAGTACCCGCTACCGAGAGCGGAGGACCTCTTTGCGACGCTATCCGGTGGCAAACTTTTTTCAAAATTGGACCTGACCTCAGCTTACATGACCCAGGAGCTGGCGAGTGAGTCGAAGAAGCTGACCACCATCACGACACAGAAGGGGTTGTTTGAGTACAACAGATGTCCGTTCGGGATTCGCTCGGCCGCCGCGATCTTCCAACGAAATATGGAAAGTCTCCTCAAGTCGATTCCAGGGACGGTGGTTTTTCAAGACGACATCCTCATTACGGGTTACGATACTGAAGAACACCTCCACAACCTGGAGGAGGTGCTACGCAGACTGGAACGGATAGGACTGCGACTGAAAAAGGCGAAGTACGTCTTCCTAGCTCCAGAGGTAGAATTCCTGGGGATGAGGGTAGCAGCAGACGGGATCAGCCCTACTGCATCCAAGACGGAAGCGATCCAGAGAACACCCAGACCCCGTAACACGACGGAGCTGCATTCGTTCCTGGGGCTCCTGAACTATTTTGGTAACTTCCTTCCAAAATTGAGCACGCTGCTAGAGCCGCTACACATGCACCTACGCAAAGGTCGCGAATGGGTCTGGGGGGACAGCCAGGAAAGGGCTTTTAATAGAGCACGCAATTTGTTATGTTCCAACAATCTGTTAACGCTATATGACCCATGTAAGAAACTTGTGTTGACGTGCGATGCGTCGTCCTATGGTGTCGGGTGTGTGTTGCAGCATGTCAATGCCAAGGGTCAGTTACAGCCGGTAGCTTATGCCTCCAGGAATCTGTCCCAGGCAGAAAGGGGCTACGGGATGGTAGAAAAGGAGGCGCTCGCATGTGTATATGTGGTAAAGAAAATGCACCAGTACCTGTTTGGCAGGAAATTTGAGCTGGAGACAGATCACAAACCTCTAACGTCCCTTTTGGCCGACAACAAGGCCATAAATGCAAACGCATCGGCCCGCATACAGAGGTGGGCACTCACGTTAGCTGCCTATGACTACACAATTCGGCATAGACCGGGCACCGAAAACTGCGCCGATGCACTCAGCAGGCTCCCACTAGCTACCACTGAGGGGGCTACCGAGCATGGTGCTGAGATAGTCATGGCTGTTGAAGCTTTCGGAAGCGAAGGCTCACCCGTGACAGCCCATCAGATTAAAGTCTGGACAAATAGAGACCCGCTATTGTCTCTAGTCAAGAAATGTGTCCTGAATGGGGACTGGGCAGCCACGTACAGGGCATGCCCTGAGAAATTTAAACCATTTCACAGGCGCAAGGATGAACTCTCGATTCAGGCCGATTGCCTACTATGGGGAAACCGCGTAGTCATGCCCCAGATGGGCAGAGAGGTGTTCATCAGAGAACTCCACAATGGGCACCCGGGCATTGTCACGATGAAGGCAATTGCCAGATCACACGTTTGGTGGCCAGGGATAGACGCAGATCTGGAACTTTGTGTTCGCAGGTGCAACACGTGTGCCCAGCTGGGCCATGCGCCCAGAGAAGCCCCCCTTAGCTCCCCTGGCCATGGCCCGCCAAGCCTTGGTCACACATCCATGTGGACTACGCAGGTCCTTTCATGGGGAAAATGTTTTTGGTTGTAGTAGACGCCTACTCCAAATGGATCGAGTGTGACATTTTAAATTCAAGCACATCCTCTGCCACGGTAGAAAGTCTACGGGCAATGTTCGCCGCCCACGGTCTACCGGACATCTTGGTCAGCGACAATGGCCCGTGCTTCACAAGCACTGAATTCCAGGACTTCATGGCAGGCAATGGAATTAACCATGTTAGAACGGCACCGTTCAAGCCAGCCTCAAACGGCCAGACAGAATGAGCAGTGCAGATAATCAAACAGGGGATGCTCAGATTCCAAGGGGGTTCCCTACAAACCCGCTTATCATGCCTCCTGTTGGCCTATAGATCCCGACCACACTCGCTCACAGGGGTTCCACCCGCAGAGCTACTAATGAAAAGGATGCTCAAAACCCGATTTTCCCTTATACACCCCACCTTGAAAGAAATTGTCGAGAGCAGACGCCAGTCACAATATCACTACCATGACAGGAATGCGAGGGCGCGATGTATTGATGTAAATGATCCTGTTTTTGTCCTCAACTATGCTGCAGGGCCCAAAGAGGGAAATAGGATTCTGGTAGTTAAACTTACCAATGGACAAATCTGCCGCAAACATGTGGATCAAACAAAAAGAAGGTTCAGCAACCCCATAGAAGAAGCAGAGGAAGAACACGATATAGAGTTCACTCCACCACAGGTGACTGAACACCGGAACCAAAGGGAGGAGAGCCCAGTCACTGTGGGCAGTCCGGACAGGCCTGAGGCACTGCAAACAGCAGACACTCAGGCCAGCGCCCAACAACTGGAGCCCCAACTCAGGCGCTCTACAAGGGAGCGTAAACCACCAGAGAGACTCAACCTGTGATCCCAATAAGACTTTGGGGGGGGAGGTGATGTCATGTATTCAACCAGCATTGTAACCCATGTATAAACTGACCTAAGTTGTACACCGTGAGAACACTGACCACTAGGTGGGAGACACTCCTAATCTGGACCTTCAGGTATAAAAGGGGAAGCTCCACCCACCTTCATCACTTGAGTGCTAAGGAATAAAGGACAGGTCACAGACTGACCTTCTCTCAAGCATGGACCTCGTGTGCATTTATACTGTGTAGTAAGGACGTATCAAGGACCATGTCCAATGATAGGAAGGAGGCCATTAGGATTATGCCCCGACCAAAAACAGTTCGAGGGGTGCGTAAGGTACTGGGGCTCTTTAACTATTGCAGGAATTTTGTACCTCACTTCGCTGCAATTGCAGAACCCATACAACGGCTAGTGAAAGGGGGAAACCTATCCTTAAAAGCTGTAGAGTGGGGCCCCGAACAAGAAGCGGCATACGGTAATCTGAAGGAAGCCCTAATGTCAGCTCCAGGGCTGGGACTCCCGCACATGGATCTCCCGTTTCATATATATAGTGAGAACCAGGGAGACTTCTATGGAGCCGTGGTGACACAAATGCATGGGGATTGTGCCACTGGGGCAGTCAAAATTAGCGAGCCTGTCATAATGACAGGAGGAATAATACTGCACACAAAACACACACTGGTGGAAATGCTAAACACAGGGAAAATCCGGACCGTCTCCAACGTCTGCCGGGCAAAATGGCAGACAATCCTATTACCACATGATTGACTCGGATCAAGGAACTCATTTCACAGGTCAAGTAATGAAAGAAACTTGTAGAATATTTGGTATTAAGCAGAAGTTTCACATCCCATATCACCCCCAGAGTTCAGGGATGGTAGAGAGAATGAATCGGACCTTTAAAACTGCCTTGAGCAAGGCAATGAGGTTACCAGAAAGAATAGTGACAGGAGGAGCCGATTAAGGCCCCCTACGAGACAGAATCAGAAAGTATGTGAGGGAACTGAGTGAGCAGTTGAAAGGTATGCGACAGGAGGTCCGAGAAAGTCAGAAGGAGGAGAACGAAGGCGGTGAGATAATCACCTCAGCTATAATCCCCGAGGTAGGAGTGAAGGTAATGGTTAAGGAAGTGGCAGAGAAACCAGGGTTCGCACCTAGGTGGAGCAGACCAGATGAGGTATTAATTAGTGGAGATACGTGCGTTTGTGTGAGTATAAAAGGTAGGAGCTGGTGGAAGCACTGGTCTCAGCTGAAAGAATATAAGGGTACAACAGATGGCGGAACCGAGGGTAATCCCAGTAAAACACTTCTTAACATATAAGGAGAGGAAGGACGAACTGGCAGATGGACTTTTTAGAGGATTAGGATGTATATTTGCAATAAAACGGATCTGGAAAAGGGAACATGCCTGGAGAAACGGCGCAAACAATCCAGTTGAAATAGATATGGTAAGAATCTAACTAAAAACCTGGAATACCCAGGATGTATTTTATCAACAGAATGTATATAAACATGATCACCACCGCCCTTACGATTCTACAAGGACAAGCTACAAGGCTGCCCCGAGGGGGCCCAGAAGCATATACCCACATCGGGAGTACAACAACTACATAAAGCAGCCCCTAGGGGGCGGCATCCAAGTGTCAGAAGCGTTTATCTTGAAGGCACAAGATGAGTGGGGAACAAAATGTTACCTGAATAGTGTAAACCAGGGGAATTAACCTTGGGAAAGCGCGCGGTAGGTAAACCTGGAATAGAAGTAATAATACATTGCCTAGACCCAGAGAGGGAGACAGTCTTCGAGCCGTCCTCGTTAAAAGCAATAGAATGGATCATATAGAAACATAGAAACATAGAAAATAGGTGCAGGAGTAGGCCATTAGGCCCTTCGAACCTGCACCACCATTCAATAAGATCATGGCTGATCATGTAACTTCAGTACCCCATTCCTGCTTTCTCTCCATACCCCTTGATCCCTTTAGCCGTAAGGGCCACATCTAACTCCCTTTTGAATATATCTAATGAACTGGCCTCAACAACTTTCTGTGGTAGAGAATTCCACAGAACAATTCTCTGAGTGAAGAAATTTCTATTCATCTCGGTCCTAAATGGCTTACCCCTTATCCTTAGACTGTGACCCCTGGTTCTGGACTTCCCCAACATCGGGAACATTCTTCCTGCATCTAACCTCTCCAATCCCATGAGAATTTTATATGCTTCTATGAGATCCCCTCTCATTCTTCTAAATTCGAGTGAATATAAGTCAATCCAGTCTTTCTTCATATGTCAGTTCTGCCATCCCGGGAATCAGTCTGGTGAACCTTCGCTGCACTCCCTCAATAGCAAGAATGTCCTTCATCAGATTAGGAGACCAAAACTGAACACAATATTCAAGGTGTAGCCTCACCAGGGTCCTGTACAATTGCAGTAAGACCTCCCTGCTCCTATACTCAAATCCTCTTGCCATGAAAGCCAACATGCCATTTGCCTTCTTCACCAAGGCATG
This sequence comes from Pristiophorus japonicus, assembly GCF_044704955.1. Classification (NCBI taxonomy): domain Eukaryota; kingdom Metazoa; phylum Chordata; class Chondrichthyes; family Pristiophoridae; genus Pristiophorus; species Pristiophorus japonicus. The sequence goes on along the minus strand of NC_091986.1, from coordinate 42,689,588 downwards.
CCAACTTTCAATGACTGATGTACCATGACACCCAGTTCTCGTTGAATCCTCCCCTTTTGCTAATCTGTCACCATTCAGATAATATTCTGCCTTCCTGTTTTTGCCACCAAAGTGGATAACCTCACAGTTATCCACATTATACTGTATTTGCCATGCATTTGCCCATTCACCTAACATGTCCAAGTCACCCTGCAGCCTCTTAACATCCTCCTCACAGCTCACACAGCCACCCAGCTTAGTGTCATCTGCAAACTTGGAGATATTACATTCAATTCCTTCATCCAAATCATTAATGTATATTGTAAGTAGCTGGGGGCCCAGCACTGAACTTAGCGGTAAACCACTAGTCACTACCTGCCGTTCTGAAAAGGACCCGTTTACCCGGCTCACTGCTTCCTGTCTGCCAACCAGTTCTCTATCCACGTCAATACATTACCTCCAATACCATGTGCTTTAATTTTGCACACCAATCTCTTGTGTGGTACTTTGTCAAAAGCCTTTTGAAAGTCCAAATACACCACATCCACTGGTTCTCCCTTGTCCACTCTACTAATTACATCCTCAAAAAACTCTAGAAGATTTGTCAAGCATGATTTCCCTTTCATAAATCCATGCTGACTTGGACCGATCCTGTCACTGCTTTCCAAATGCACTGCTATTTCATCTTTAATAATTGATTCCAACATTTTCCCCACTATTGCTGTCAGGCTAACCAGTCTATAATCTCTGTTTTCTCGCTCCCTCCTTTTTAAAAAAGTGGCGTTACATTAGCTACCCTCCAGCCCATAGGAACTGATCCAGAGTCGATAGACTGTTGGAAAATGATCACCAATGCATCCACTATTTCTAGGGCCACTTCCTTAAGTACTCTGGGATGCAGACTATCAGGCCCTGGGGATTTATCGGCCTTCAATCCCATCAATTTCCCTAACACAATTCCGTGACTAATAAGGATTTCCTTCAGTTCCTCCTTCTCGCTAGACCTTCAGTCCCCGAGTATTTCTAGAACATTATTTGTGTCTTCCTTCATGAAGACAGAACCAAAGTATTTGTTCAATTGGTCTGCCATTTCTTTGTTCCCAATTATAAATTCACCTGATTCTGACTGCAAGAGACCTACGTTTGTCTTCATTAATCTTTTTCGCTTCACCTATCTATCGAAACTTTTGCAGTCAGTTTTTATGTTCCCTGCAAGCTTACTTTCATACTTTATTTTCCCCATCTTAATTAAAACCTTTGTCCTCCCCTGCTGAATTCTAAATTTATCCCAACCCTCAGGTTTGCTGCTTTTTCTGGCCAATTTATATGCCTCTTCCTTGGATTTAACACTATCCCTAATTTCCCTTGTTAGCCACGGTTGAGCCACCTTCCCCATTTTATTTTTACTCCAGACTGGGATGCACAATTGTTGAAGTTCATCCATGTGATCTTTAAATGTTTGCCATTGCCTATCCACCGTCAACCCTTTAAGTATCATTCGCCAGTCTATCCTAGCCAATTCACGTCTCATACCATCGAAGTTACCTTTCTTTAAGTTCAGGACCCTAGTCTCTGAATTAACTGTGTCACTCTCCAGCTTAATGAAGAATTCTACCATATTATGGTCACTCTTCCCCAAGGGGCCTCGCACAACAAGATTGCTAATTAATCCTCTCTTATTACATAAGACCCAGTCTAGGATGGCCTGCTCTCTAGTTGGTTCCTCGACATATTGGTCTAGAAAACCATCCCTTATACACTCCAGGAAATCCTCCTCTACCGTGTTGCTACCAGTTTGGATAGCCCAATCTATACATAGATTAAAGTCACCCATGATAACTGCTGTACCTTTATTGCACACATCCCTAATTTCCTGTTTGGTGCCATCTTCAAACTTACTACCACTGTTTGGTGGTATGTACACAACTCCCACTAGCGTTTTCTGCCCTTTGGTATTCCGCAGCTCTACCCATACAGATTCCACATCATCCAAGCTAATGTCCTTTCTTACTATTGCATTAATCTCCTCTTTAATCAGCAACGCTACCCGACCTCCTTTTCCTTTCTGTCTATCCTTCCTGAATATTGAATACCCCTGTATGTTGAGTTCCCAGCCTTGGTCACCCTGGAGCCATGTCTCCGTAATCCCAATTACATCATATCCATTAACAGCTATCTGCGCAGTTAATTCATCCACCTTATTACGAATGCACCTTGCATTGAGGCACAGAGCCTTCAGGCTTGTTTCTTTAACATTCTTTGTCCTTTTAAAATTATGTTGTAATGTGGCCCTTTTTGATTTTTGCCTTTGATTTCTCTGCCCTCCACCTTTCCTTTTCTCCTTTCTACCTTTTGCTTCTGCCCCCATTTTACTTCCATCTGTCTCCCTGCATAGATTCCCATCCCCCTGCCATATTAGTTTAAACCCTCCCCAACAGCACTAGCCCACACTCCGATGTCCGGAAGAGAGAAAGTGTTCCGGTCCAGCAGTGATTAATTGGCAAAAACCTATAGTCACGGCCCCAGGACCAACAACACACCAATTACTTGCCCCCTCCTTACTGAAGGCTCACCCGGTGGGTTGGTGACGAGATCGGAGGGAATGTTGTTATTTGACAATGTGCAGCATGATATGTTATCTGTGAGCATAAATTTAACAGCCCTATACCTGCCAGAAAAGTTTAGCCCCAAGACTAAAGCATCGTACACACGGTTGCTGGACACAATCCTGAGAAAAGCTAGTGACGCATCAGGAGCAAGGGAGTATCACAAGCAGCTGAGACACAAAGAAGGAAGACAGAGGAGATCTATAGGGAATGATGTATTAACGGGAGTAAGTAGAGGGACCTCTCTAGCAGATGCATTCGATATACAGGCGATCTAAGCAGGAGTAGATAGTTTGAGAGGAACGATGGAGGTAATAATGAGGAAACAGGCCGCGATAGGGTAAGAATCTTCAGAGTTAGGATCTAAAACATCCAAAATACTGCTAGAGGGTATATCCCTATTGGAAGGCCATGCACGAACAATTAACGAGCTAAATAAGCAGGAATGAGAGGACGATGCCGAGGACAGGAAAAGAGGCACATGGCATGCCTTTGGGAGATGGATGATCGGTCAGGTGAGACATAATATGGATCAGATTCAACCGGGCGAGTTCCAGATTGGATAAATAGCACCCAGTTGAAAAAAATGGAACAGCACACTGGGCCATTAGATGTCTGCACCCTGAAAGGAATGACTCATCATCATAGGCAGTCCCTCGGAAAGGAGGAAGACTTGCTTCCACTCCTGGTAAGTTCTTTGGTGGCTGAACATTCCAATACAAGAGCCACAGACTCTGTCACAGGTGGGACAGATAGTCGTTGAGGGAAGAGGTGAGTGGGACTGGTTTGCCGCACGCTCTTTCCGCTGTCTCCACTTTATTTCTGCATGCTCAGCGCCCTCTCAGATGCACTTCCTCCACTTAGGGCGGTCTTGGGCCAGGGACTCCCAGGTGTCAGTGGGGATGTCGCACGTTATCAGGGAGGCTTTGAGGGTGTCCTTGTAGCGTTTCCACTGCCAACCTTTGGCTCGTTTGCCGTGAGGGAGCTCCGAGTAGAGCACTTGCTTTGGGAGTCTCGTGTCTGGCATGCGGACTATGTGGCCTGCCCAGCGGAGCTGATCGAGTGTGGTCAGTGCTTCAATGCTGGCGATGTTAGCTTGAATGAGGACACTGATGTTGGTGCGCCTGTCCTCCCAGGGGATTTGTAGGATCTTGCGGAGACATCGTTGGTGATATTTCTCCAGCAACTTGAGATGTCTGCTGTACATGGTCCATGTCTCTGAGCCATACAGGAGGACAGGTATTACTAGGGTGTATGCAGTGACAGGAGGATGTAAAGGGAAACAAACCCCTATGGTAGGGATAATACTGGTGATCCCTGGAACAAACCAGGCTTATACCCGTATCTTCAATATGAAGTTGAGAACATAGGGATAATACGAAGGGAAGAGTACATCCGTGATGGACCAGTATGTGATCAAAAAGAATGGAAACATAAGGGGAATATCTTTATCCGGGTGCCGGAGAGAAGGAAGCCTAACTATATGCTCTCACCCAGTGGGAGACGAGAGCAAGGATAGCTGCGGGTTTGACAATACTATGGAAGGATGGATCATTGGAATAAGCCCTGCCCAAATCAAACCCACACATTACGCCTATCAAAGACGAGGAGAATATTGTGTGGTAACTAGCCAGGGAACGTCCGATTATGGAGGCTTGACTTGGAACATTACACTGCCTAACTTTTGCTTTACTCCCAGAGTGTCGGTGGCAGTGGGAAGAGTACGCATGACGTATATATACGCCAGGAAGACCATGACATTAAATATAAGCAATGAGATTAAGCAAGATATTGATGATTTCATGTATGGTGTCCTTACACCTTACGATAGAATCACACGAGGCATGTACTGCAGACAAAGTCACTACGCGACCTGAACCTTTATTCCCAGGACCAAGAAGTGCTGACCCTGCGTGGGACCTCCCTTTATATACCTGGATGACCATGTTGTCGGACAACAGGGATGTTAACGGTTTGTGGTCCGTTTCTAACTCGACCCTTTTGTCGAAAAGATACCGGTGCATCTTTTTCACCCCGTAGACACGTGCGAGTGCTTCCTTTTCAACCATCCAATATCCCCGTTCTGCCTGGGAGAGCGACCTGGAGGCATAAGCCACAGGTTATAGTTGGCCCTCAGCGTTACCCTGCTGCAACACGCACCCAACCCCATAGGATGATGCATCACACGTTAAAACCAGTTTCTTACAAGGTCAACAGCTTGTTAGAACAAAGCAGATTCCGCACCCGATTGAAAGCCCGTTATTGACAGTCCCTCCAAAACCAATCGCAACCCTTACGCAGGAGCACGTGTAGCGGCTCCAACAATGTACTTAAGTTCGGCAGAAAGTCCCCGAAATAGTTCAAGAGTCCCAGAAATGAACGCAGCTCCGATGAGTTGCCGGGCCTGGGTGCACGACGGATCGCCTCCATTTTGGATTCGGTGGGCCGGAGCCCATCTGCGGCAACCCTCCTGCCCAAAAATTCGACCTCTGTGGCCAAAAACACACACTTGGACTTCTTTAGTCGAAAGCCTACCCGGTCCAGTCGGCGTAGCACCTCCTCCAGGTTGTGGAGGTGTTCCTCAGTGTCTCGACCCGTGATTAGGATGTCATCTTGGAATATGATTGTTCCAGGGATGGATTTAAGCAAGCTTTCCATGTTTCTCTGGAAGATAGCGACCATTGAACGAATGCCAAATGGACACTTGTTGTAAACGAATAGACCCTTGTGCGTAGTGATGGTGGTCAGAAGTTTGGATTCTTTAGCCAGTTCCTGGGTCATGTAGGCTGAAGTGAGGTCCAACTTGGTGAACAGCTTGCCATCTGCCAGTGTGGCAAAAAGATCCTCCGCTCTCGGAAGCGGGTATTGGTCCTGTAGTGACACTCGGTTGATGGTGGCCTTGTAGTCGCCACAAATCCTGACCGAGCCATCCGCTTTAAGGACAGGAACGATGGGGCTTGCCCAGTCACTGAATTCAACAGGCGAAATTATGCCCTCTCTTAGCAGCCTGTCCAACTCACTCTCAATTCTCTCACGCGTCACATACGGCACAGCTCTGGCTTTGTGGTGCACTGGTCTGGCGTCCGGGGTGATACGTATCACTACTTTGGTGCCCTTAAAAGTCTGGACACCTGGTTGAAAAAGTGGCTCGAATTTCTGTAGGACCTGTGAGCATGAACTTCGCTCCATAGATGAGATGGCGTGCACATCCCCCCATTTCCAGTTCATCTCGGCTAACCAGCTCCTCCCCAAGAGCGCGGGACCATTCCCCGGGACAATCCAGAGTGGCAGCCGGTTCTCCGATCCATTGTGTGTGAGCACCAAGTTTGCACTGCCTGTTTGCACTGGGATGATCTCTCTGATGTACGTCCATAACTGCATGTCAATGCGTTTCATTTTGGGCCTGTTAGCTTTGAGTGGCCATAGTTTTTCAAATTGTTGGGCACTCATAAGTGACTGGCTGGCTCCTGTATCCAGCTCCATGCATACCGGGATGCCATTTAATAGAACTTTCATCATCATAGGTGGCATTTTGGTATACGAGCTGTGGACGTCTGCCACATGAACCCGCTGGACTTCAGCGTCCATAGCTTTGCCCCAAGCATCACCCTGCCTTGCAGACCCGGCGTCTGGTTCCCCTGCCTCATAAACTAGCCTCGCTACGGGCTTTCTGCACATTCTGGCCAGATGTCTACTGAAGTTACAGTTTCTGCAGATAAATTGCTGAAACCTACAGGTCTTCGCAGCATGTCTACCACCGCACCTCCAGCATGAGCTGAGATTGTTGTGAACAAAGGAACAAAGGAACTGTTAACAGGCATTCCTCTCTGATTGTCTCTTTGATTACTCCTGAGCACTCTGTTGCTGAGTGTCAATGGTCCCATCCCGGGATGCATTGTCCCCTGTGATGGCGTGAATTGCCGATCCCCCTGCCATTGTCTCTGTTGCTGGCCCACCCTAGAGTCTGTTGCTGCTTGGGCTGTGTCGAATTGCCCCTGCCTGCCTGCGGGGTTCTGAATCTCGTTTACAATGTTAACTCCCTGGTCCATCGCCACATTGGAACCAGGGTTGCGCATGTAAATTATCTTGGTCTCCTCTTCCCCTGCCATGAAGGTCTGAGCTATCAGCGTTGCCCTTTCCAAAGTCAAGTTCTTGGTCTCAATAAGCTTCCTGAAAATCTCAGCATGACCAATGCCCTCAATGAAGAAATCCCTTAACATCTCACCCCTGCAGGCGTCTGTGAACTTACAGAGGCTGGCCAAACGCCGAAGGTCCGCAACGAAGTCCGATATGCTTTGTCCCTCCCAACGCTGGTGTGTGTAGAACCGGTGCCGGGCCATGTGTATACTGCTCGCCAGTTTGAAGTGCTCACCGATCATAGTGCTGAGCTCTTCAAAAGACTTGTCTGCCGGCTTCTCGGGTGCGAGCAGGTCTTTCATCAGCGCATACGTCTTGGATCCACAGCTGGTCAGTAGATGCACCCTCCGCTTGCCAGCCGCTTCCTCTCCCAGCCAGTCCTTCGTGACAAAACTCTGCTGGAGCCTCTCAACGAAATCATCCCAGTCCTCACCAACAAAGTACTGTTCCTCTGTGCTACCGGTGGCCATCCTCGTGGTTCGTTGATTTCCGTTTCTCGTCGCCAAATGTAGTGTCCTTACACCTTACTATAGATTCACATGAGGTATGTACTGCAGACAAAGTCACGACGTGACTTGAACCTTTATTCCCAGGACCAAGAAGTGCTGACCCTGCGTGGGACCTCCCTTTATATACCTGGATGACCAGGTGAGGAGTGTCTCCCACAAGTTCACCCCCTGTGGTCAAGGTGTGCATTACCCAGGTGTATACAATGTACAGTGTTGTGACATAAAGGTTAGTTATGTGAAGGTTACAAACATGACAACATGGAAGAGCAAGCACCACCAATTCCCCTGTTACTTGAAGAGTTAACTGAGCTCAAAGGACCATTAAGAAATAACATTAAAAGATATTATGAGCTAAAGGATAAAGGCAAAGAACCGGACAGTGAAATAAAGGGTAACCTGAAAAACCCGCCTTGGTACTTCAGATTACACACCCATGGATAAGGATCCTTTCACATACCCTAGTGGCAGTACAGATTAATATGTCCTTACTTTACAGTACAAATGCACACGAGGCCCATACTAGAGAGAAGGTCACTCTGTGACCAGTAACCTCTATTAGCCAGCACTGAAGTGCAGAAGATGGGTGGAGCTACCCTTTTATATCTGGAAGTCCAGGTTAGGAGTGTCTCCCACAATTTCATGACCAGTGTTCTCACGGTGTACAACTTAGGTCAGTTTATACATGGATTACAATGACAGTTGAATACATGACATCACCTCCCCTCCAAAGTCTTATTGGGATCACAGGTTAAGTCTCTCTGGTGCTTTATGCTCCCTTGTAGAGCGCCTGAGCTGGGGCTCCGGATATTGGGCGCTGGCCTGAGTGTCTGCTGTTTGCGGTGCCTCAGGCTTGTCCGGACTGCCCACAGTGACTGGGCTCTCCTCCACTTGGCTCCGGTGTTCGGTCACCTGTGGTGGAATGAACTCGACATCGTGTTCTTCCTCTGCTTCTTCTATGGGGTTGCTGAACCTCCTTTTTGTTTGATCCATGTGTTTGCGGCAGATTTGTCCATTGGTAAGTTTAACTACCAGAATCCTATTCCCCTCTTTGGCAATCACAGTGCCTGTGAGCCATTTGGGCCCTGCAGCTTAGTTGAGGACAAAAACAGGGTCATTGACATCAATACATCGTGCCCTCGCATTCCCGTCATGATAGTCACATTGTGACTGACGCCTGCTCTCAACAATTTCTTTCACAGCAGGGATAACCTGGTTTTGAGCGTCCTTTTCATTAGCAGCTCTGTTAGTGGAACCCCTGTGAGCGAGTGTGGTCGGGATCTTTTGGCCAACAGGAGGCGTGATAAGTGGCTTTGTATGGAACCCCCTTGGATTCTGAGCATCCCCTGTTTGATTATCTGCACTGCTCGTTCCGCCTGGCCGTTTGAGGACGGCTTGAACGGTGCCGTTCTGACATGGTTGATACCATTTCCTGCCATGAAGTCCTTGAATTCAATGCTTGTGAAGCACGGGCCATTGTCGCTGACCAAGACGTCCGGTAGACCATGGGCGGCGAACATTGCCCGTAGACTTTCTGCCGTGGAAGAGGATGTGCTTGAATTGAGAATGTCACACTCGATCTATTTGGAGTAGGCGTCGACTACAACCAAAAACATTTTCCCCATGAAAGGACCTGCGTAGTCCACATGGATGCGTGACCATGGCTTGGCAGGCCAGGACCAGGGGCTAAGGGGGGCTTCCTTGGGCTCATTGCCCAGCTGGGCATACGTGTTGCACCTGCGAACACAAAGTTCTAGGTCTGCATCTATCCCTGGCCACCAAACGTGTAACCTGACAATTGCCTTCATCATGACAATGCCTGGGTGTTCATTGTGGAGTTCTCGGATGAACGCCTCTCTGCCCATCTGTGGCATGACTACTCGGTTTCCCCACAGTAGGCAATCGGCCTGAATCGAGAGTTCATCCTTGCGCCTGTGAAATGGTTTAAATTTCTCAGGGCATGCCCCGTACGAGGCTGCCCAGTCCCCATTCAGGACACATTTCTTGACTAAAGACAGTAGCGGGTCTAAATTTGTCCAGACTTTAATCTGACGGGCTGTCACAGGTGAGCCTTCACTTTTGAAAGCTTCAACAGCCATGACCATCTCAGCAGCATGCTCGGTTGCACCCTCAGTGGTGGCTAGTGGGAGCCTGCTGAGTGCATCGGCGCAGTTTTCAGCGCCCGGTTTATGCCAAATTGTATAGTCATAGGTGGCTAATGTGAGTGCCCACCTCTGTATGCGGGCTGACGCATTTGCATTTATGGCCTTGTTGTCAGCCAAAAGGGACGTTAGGGGTTTGTGATCTGTCTCCAGCTCAAATTTCCTGCCAAACAGGTACTGGTGCATTTTTCTTTACTGCATATACACATGCTAGCGCTTCCTTTTCTACCATCCTGTAGCCCCTTTCTGGCTGGGACAGACTTCTGGAGGCATAAGCTACCGGCTGTAACTAACCCTTGGCATTGACATGCTGCAACACACACTCGACCCCATAGGACGACGCATCGAACGTTAAAACAAGTTTCTTACATGGGTGATATAGCATTATCAGATTGTTGGAGCATAACAAATTGCGTGCTCTGTCAAAAGCCCTTTCCTGGCTGTCCCCCCAGACCCATTCACAACCTTTGCGTAGGAGCACGTGTAGCGGCTCTAACAGCGTGCTCAATTTGGGAAGGAAGTTACCAAACTAGTTCAGGAGCCCCAAAAACGAACACAGGTCCGTTGTGTTACGGGGTCTGGGTGCTCTCTAGAGCACTTCCGTTTTGGACGCAGTAGGTCTGATCCCGTCTGCTGCTACCCTCATCCCCAAGAATTCTACCTCTGGAGCTAGGAAGACGCACTTCGCCTTTTTCAGTTGCAGCCCTACCCGGTCCAGTCTGCGTAGCACCTCCTCCAGGTTGTGGAGGTGTTCTTCAGTATTGCAACTCGTGATGAGGATGTCATCTTGAAAAACCACCGTCCTTGGAATCGACTTGAGGAGGCTTTCCATGTTTCATTGAAAGATCGCGGCGGCCGAGCGAATCCCGAATGGACATCTGTTATACTCAAACAACCCCTTGTGTGTCGTGATGGTGGTCAGCTTCTTCGACTCACTCGCCAGCTCCTGGGTCATGTAAGCTGAGGTCAGGTCCAATTTTGAAAAAAGTTTGCCACTGGATAGTATCGCAAAGAGGTCCACCGCTCTCGGTAGCGGGTACTGGTCTTAGAGTGACACCCAATTGATGGTGGCCTTGTAATCACCACATATCCTGACCGATCCACCTGCCTTGAGCACCGGCACAATCGGGTTCGCCCAGTCACTGAATTCGACTGGCGAGATGATGCTTTCCCTCAGCAGGCAGTCCAATTCGCCTTCTATCTTTTCCCGCATCACGTACGGCACCGCTCTGGCCTTGTGGTGTACTGGCCTGGCGTCCGGGTTTATGTGAATCACTACCTTGGCCCCCATGAAAGTGCCAATGCTGGGTTGAAAAAAATGAGTCAAATTTGTCCAGGACCTGTGAGCATGATATTCACTCCCTAGAAGAAATTGCATTGACATCGCCCCATTTCCAGTTCATGACAGCAAGCCAACTCCTCCCCAGCAGTGCGGGACTGTCGCCCGGGACAATCCAGAGTAGCAACCTGTTCTCCGAATCTTTATGGGTCATGACTACCGTGGCGCTGCCTAGCACCGGAATGATCTCCTTTGTATATGTCCGTAGCTGTGTGTCAATCGGCAATAATTTTGGCCTCCTGGCCTTGGACGCCCACAATTTGTCGAACTGTTTGATACTCATCAGGGACTGACTGGCCCTCGTGTCTAGCTCCATTGATACTGGGATGCCATTGAGGAGCACTTTCATCATTATTGGTGTCGTCCTGGTGTATGAACTGTATATGTGCTCCACATGAACTCGCTGAACTTCAGCTTCCAGCGATTTCCCCCGGTATTCATTTGGCCTCGTAGGGCTTACATCGGGCCCGTCCTCCCCTACTTCAACCTGGCTGCAGGCTTCCTGCACATACGCGCCAAGTGACCGCTGACATTGCAATTTCTGCGGGTATATTGCTGATACCTGCAAGCCCTGGCTGGGTGTTTGCCTCCACACCTCCAACATGAGCCATTGTTGGAAACAAAAGGTCCATTACCAGTCGATCGTCTCTGACTCTCTCTGTAACTGTCCTTAAACGCACCATTGACAGGTATTGATGGCCCCATTACTAGCTGTATTGTCCCTTGCGATGGCCGATCGCCGTTCAGCTAGCCATTGTCTCTGTTGAATTCCCCCTTTGGGTTCGACTACATGCTCGGGCATGTCCGATTGCACCTGTCTGCCTGGAGACCTGTGTGCCGCGTTAACAATGTTGACTCCCTGTCCATTTGCTGCAGTTAAACCAAGATATTTGTCAAACATCATTCTGGTCTCTTCCTCCCCTGAGATAAATATCTGGGCCATCAAAGCCGCCGTTTCCAGGGTCAAGTCTTTGGTCTCAATCAGTTTCCTGAAAACCCCAGCGTGCCTGATGCCCTCAATAAAAAAGTCTCGCAGCATCTCCGCTCTGCATGTATCTGGGAACTTACATAGGCTCGCCAGTCGCTGGAGGTCTGCCACGAAGTCTGGAATGCTTTGCCCTTCTCGCCGCTGGTGCTTGTAAAACCGGTGTCTCGCCATGTGCATGCTGCTCGCCGGTTTAAAGTGTTCCTCGATCAACTTACTGAGCTCTTCAAATGTCTTGTCCGCCGGCTTCTCTGGCGCTAGAAGGTCCTTCATCAGGGAATACATTCTGGATCCACAAACCGTCAGGAGATGAGCCCTGAGTTTGTCGGCCGAATCCTGTCCCAGCCATTCCTTAGTGACGAAACTTTGCTGTAGTCTCTCAATAAAATCGTCCCAATCATCACCAACACAGTACCTCTCTTCTGTGCTGCTAGGGGCCATGCTCAGGTGGTTTTAATCCCAGTTTCTGGTCGCCAATAATATGTCCTTACTATATAGTACAAATGCACACGAGGCCCATACTAGAGGGAAGGCCACTCTGTGACCAGTAACCTCTATTAGCCAGCACTGAAGTGCAGAAGATGGTGGAGCTTCCCCTTTTATACCTGAAAGTCCAGGTTAGGAGTGTCTCCCACAAGTTCACCACCTAGTGGTCAGTGTTCTCAAGGTGTACAATTTAGGTCAGTTTATACATGGATTGCAATGACAGTAGAAAACATGACACAGATAGTAATAGCCTTGAGTTGGTTGGTGATGTTATGTAACAAGTGCAAAGACAGAAGAGGCATACCTGAGCATAGTTACAAGCTAGGGATCAGAATTATATCCCATGTGTTAGTCCTAGTGCAGCTGATAGTGGTGCTGATACTCCTGGGAGAATGTGCAGGCAGATACAAGAGACGCAGAGCGAAAACATTGGCCAAGGCCCTTAACAGAGAACAAAGAAAGCCTTTGCTAGATTCAAAAAGGGATAATTAAACACAAAGACAGCACGAGTATCTGATATGAGTCCTGATTGTCCCAATCCTATCACCTGACCAACGAAACTGGGGCAGGAGACTCATGAATCAAGACAGGGAAAGATGGGGAAAGGAAAATTGTTGTTCATGGTGCGTATTTGGGGTAACCACATGATCAAATGGGGGATTGTAGGAGTGAAAACCTTAATCAAGGCAAAAGTAATTTGGTGAAGTTAAAACATAAAGCAAGAAAGGCTGAGAGGAAGGTTTAATGCGCTCATGGTAGAATAGCTGAATCCCACATTCCAGCAAGTTTGAAACACAGGACAACACAGGGTCTTACCACGGCTAGGGCTAAGGTCAGAGAAATTCTCTGAGGAGATAAGACTTCTATGAACACCCACAAGATTTATGTGGACAGCCACAGAAATAACGAGATGAGGTTGCCATGTTCCAGTCACATGAGATAACAGAAATAAAGCCCATTTGAGCTAAGTGTAGCCAGATGGTTGTCAAAGACACAGTCTGAGAGCTGGCTTGGGAACTCGTTCACAGAAATGTAACCCATAGCCTACAGGGGGCTTTTTCCCTAACAACAGTGGTCATAACTGAATGTACCAATGAAATCATTGGAAATTACTGTAGCCGTAGTAACCAATGAAATTACTGTAAACTGTAGTAACCAATGACATTGCTGTAAACTGTATTAACCAATGTATTAGTAGTAGGTGGGTGGGGACTGGTGGCAAATAACCAATGGAACACTTCCCCGCATGATTTCACCATTTTGACTGTATTTCGACTGTATAAAATGTAACTGCGCAGCCTGTCCCACGAGACCAGCGATTAGAGCACTCAGTAGGTGTATTGATGCAACCTGTTCTCCTTTGATTAATCAGATTTTAATAAACAATTATTTTCTCTATATACGGACCTTTGTGTCGAGTGTTCTCTTTTTAATACTCCACAACACCTGGGATGTGACAGAAAGAAAGAACTTTTATTTCTGTAGCGCCTTTTGCAAACTCAGGACATCCCAAAACGCTTTACAGGCAATGAAGTACTTTTTGGAGTGTGGCCATTGTTATAATGTAGGAAACACAGCAGCCAATCTGCACACAGCAAGCTCCCCCAAACAGCAATGTGATAATAACCAGATAATTTGTTTTTAGTGATGTAGGTTGAGGGATAAATATTAACACAGGTCATTAGATCCTTTATTTAGGTTATTTTAAAGTATATGCAACATTCCATCGAGTCATTACAGTTCATTTTTTCCACTTTATCTCCAGCTAAGTTATTTTCCTGCAGTTTGATATTAAGATGTGTGAAAGTTTCCTCGCTATAGTGGTATTGAGGCAAAATTCCACCCAATATTCATTATTACTTCTATTTTAGCATTGTTTGCCTGACTTCTATTTATTGAATAACAGAAGTGTTTTATGTACTACCTGCCTTATTGTGACTGTTAAATCTCTCAAAGGCCCCACCCAGCCCTGGCACCGCACTTTAGGAAGGACGTCAAGGCATTAGAGTGGCTGCAGAGGAGATTTACTAAAATGGTACCAGGGATGAAGGACTTCAGTTACGTGAAGAGACTGGAGAAGCCGGGATTGTTCTCCTTTGAGCAGAGAAGGTTAAGGAGAGATTTAGTAGAAGGTTTCAAAATGTTGAATGGTTTTGATAAAGTAGATAGGGAGAAACTGTTGCCACTGGCAGGATTGTCGATAACCAGAGGACACAGATTTAAGGTATTTGATAAAAGACAAAAGAATCAGAAGGGAGATGAAAACAATGTTTTTATGCAATGAGTTGTTGTGGAATGTGCTGCCTGAAAGGGCGGTGGAAGCAGATTCAATAGTAACTTTCAAAAGGGAATTCGATAAATACTTGAAAAGGAAAATTTGCAGGGCTATGGAGAAAGAGCAGGGGGAGTGGGACTAATTGGATAGTTCTTTCAAAGAGCCAGCACAGGGACGACGGGACGAATGGTCTCCTTCTGTGCTGTATCATTCTATTTAGAAAATATTTCTTGCACCTATCTCTTTGACCTTGCCTTTAGTTGCTCATCCTAACTGCTCCCTCTCTGGGTCAAGCACCTGGTTTCTGTGAAGCATCTTGGGACGTTCCATCTGTTGAAATTGGAATATATAAATGCCAGTTGTTATTGTTGCTGTGGTATTGAGGACAAGACAGGGAAGGAGGGAGAAGCCAGTCCAGAACCTATCTATTGTTTTAGCATTATTCAAGTCAGGATTGGTCTCCACCTTGCCTGTCCTTTCTTGTTGGACTGTCACTACTGAACCATCAGGAATGGAAACCTGAGCTGATTTTATATTTTTTGAGGGATATCGAGGGTAACTGAAGGCCCTTTACTCCCAACACAGCGGAGATCAGTTTGCATTTATACAGCGACTTTAACCTAGTAAAACATCCCCAGGCACTTCACTGGAGCATTATCAAACAAAATTTGACACCGAGCCACATAAGGCGATATTAGGACAGGTGACCAAAAGCTTGATCGAAGAGGTAGGTTTTAAGGAGCGTCTTAAAGAAGAAAAGAGGTGGAGGTTTATGGAGGGGATTCCAGAGTTCAGGGCTAAGACAGCTGAAGGCACGGCCGACAATGGCAGGTGATGGAAATCGGGGGATGCGCAAGAGGCCAGAGCTGGAGGAGGTGACAGAGATCTCGTAGGGTTGTGGAGCTGGAGGAGATTACAAAGATAGGGACGAGTTTGAACACAAAGATGAGGATTTTACATTCTTGAGTTGAGATGCAAAATACCTGATAGATATTTTGTTTTGAAATTCCAATTCCTTGCCTCAAACAACCACACATGAACAGTGCAGCACAGACTGCTTGCAATTATTGCAATTATTGCGGTTAATTTTGCAGTTTGTGGTTTTCAGCGCATTCTGTTAACAGCGCACCTAATTCAATTTGAAGCCAGGATTAATCTGTCTGTTGCCGAGCACTACCTGCTGCGGTTACAGCTGGCTTGGAATCTATGGGGTGATGTCAATTAGCAACAAGACAGAAACAGGAGAGAGAAGAAAGGAAAACTTTTTAAAACTATTTCTCTACTTTTTCTTTTTTGTATGTTATCAGAGTAGCAATCAGCACCGAAGGTGGCCATTTGGCCCATCATGCCCGTGCCATCATTTGTCATTTCTTGCAATTACTGCCCAGCTTTTCCAATTGGTGGGAAGGAATCTCTGATGACTATTCTCACTTGCCAGAGAAAACAGTTTCTCCCTACTCGCTCCATCAAAGCCCCTCATCATTTTAAATACCACTATTATATCGTCCCTTAACCTTCTCTGCTCTAAGGAGAACAATCCCAGCTTCTCCAGGCTCTCCACATAACTGAAGTCCCTCATCCCTGGTATCATCCTGATAAACCTTTTCTGTACCCTTTCCAAGGCCTTGCCGTTCTTCCTAAAGTGTGGTGCCCAGAATTGTACGCAAGGCATAACCAGTGATTTGTAAAGGTTTAGCATTACCTCATTGCTATTGTATTCAATGCCTCTATTTACAAAGCCAAGTATTCCATACACTTTCTTAACCACCTTATCCACCTTCAAGGAATGGTGAATAGGCACGCCAGGTTGCTCTGTTCTTGCACCCCCGCAAAATACCTGTAGTACCATTTAGATTATGCTGCCTCACCACGGTGTTTCTTCCATAGTCGCCGAAATCATGACCGAAACTAGAGCAAACAGAGACTCCTGAGCACAGCAGGGAGATTCCTCCAGCTAAGTGCAGTGAGTGGAGGACAGATACCATCAATAGTGTAAGCTTTTATTTTTATTGATGAGACAATATTATGATTTGGATTTCCAGAAAGCATTCGATAAGTTGCCACGCAAAAGGTTACTGCACAAAATAAGAGCTCACGGGGTTGGGGGTAATACATTAGCATGGATAGAGGATTGGCTAACTAACCGAAAACAGAGAGTCGGGATAAATTGGCAAATTGTAACTAGTGGGATGCCACAGGGATCAGTGTTGGGGCCTCAACTATTTACAATCTATATTAATGACTTGGATGAAGGGACCGAGTTTAACGTAGACAAATTTGCTGATGATACAAAGATAGGTGGGAAACCAAGTTGTGAGGATGCTGCAAAGAATCTACAAAGGGATGTAGACATGCTAAGTGAGCGGGCCAAACTTTGGCAGATGGAGTATAAGGCGGGAAAATGTGAGGTTATCCACTTTGGTAGGAAAAATAAAAAAGCTAATTATTATTTTAAATGGGGAGCGATTACAAAATGCTGCAGTGCAGAGGGGTCTAGGGGTTCTTGTGCATGAAACGCAAAAGGTTAGCATGCAGGTACAGCAAGTAATCAGGAAGGCAAATGGAATGCTGGCCTTTATTGCAAAGAGGGTGGAGTATAAAAGTAGGGAAATCCTGCTCCAACCGTACAGTTTTGGTCTCCTTATTTAAGGAAGGATATACTTACATTGGAGGCAGGTCAGAGAAGGTTCACGAGGTTGATTTCTGAGATGAAGGGCTTGTCATCTGAAGAAAGGTTGAGCAGGTTGGGCAATACTCATTGGAGTTTACAAGAATGAGAGGCGATCTTATTGAGGGGGCTGAACAGGATAGATGCAGAGAGGATGTTTCCCCTCGTGGGGGAATCTAGAACTAGGGGACATAGATTCAGAATAAAGGATTGCACACTTAAAACGGAGATGAGGAGGAATTTCTTCTCTCAGATGGACGTGAATCTTAGGAATTCCCTACCCTAGAGAGCTGTTGATGCTGGGTCATTGAATATATTTACGGTTTTCGATAGACAGATTTTTGAACGATATGGGAGTCAAGGGTTACAGGGAGTAGGCAGGGAAGTGGAATTGAGGCCAAGATCAGATCAGCCATTGTCTTATTGAATGGCGGAGCAGGCGCGAGAGGCCAAATGGCCTACTCCTGCTCCTATTTCTTATGTTCTTATGAAAGTGGAAGTATCATGGGGTTAAGTGTGACTTTGGATGATAGTTTAAAATGAGCGATATCAATTCAGCCACTTATTATACATCTCTCCCAATTTGAATTTCCATTAAAGTCACATGTTTTACACTATGACCCAAAGTCTAAATTACCACTCCCCGCCCCCACCGTGTATTTTATAAAATCATCGGCGGTAAGTCAAGGGATTCACTTGGAAAAAAAAGGCCAAAAACCCCGAATGTGCTGCAGCAACTTTCGGCACAGCATTCTTCCATTTAACAAATCTTTTCTATGATTAAATATTGTTTTCTCCTCCAGCTCTTTCTCTAACACCCAACAAGATTTATGACACTGTGTCATGTTAAAAGTACAATGGAGCCTGAAAATAACGGGGTTAGAGTTTCCGCTCTGGGCACAATCAGGTTATTTGGCCCAAAATGTGCTTGAAATTGTGCCGGTGAGGTTACACTTCAAATTTACGCTAAAATGCATTTGCAGCATCACAAGCAGAAAATCTTCCATTGACCATCGGGCGGCATGAGAGAATGATTTTTATTTTCTTTCCATTTAAAAAGTATTCCTTGATGTGTTTAAGAGCGGTAACCTGCTGCAGATTGATTCATTGGGCTGAAAATGTGTTTATCACCAAAAATAAACATTTCTAATCAAGGTGTCCAGTGCTCCACCTGTGAGTAACCCAATTGAAAATCACTGAAAAAAAGCTATACCAAACCATTTAGTGGTTTTGTGGATGTACACTAGTTTCTTAGTAAATTAAATATTTTTTGATATATAAAATCTGTTTAGAACATGCCGACTGGTGTGTGTGCGCCTCAAACAATGAGCACGATTTGAAGAGCCTTCCCGAACCAGCGCAATTGGGGCGGGGCCAGATGTGTGTGAGGGGCCTGATCTGGCGCTAAATGAATCTTGAACCGGCGTAAAAGATCGCGGAAAACACGAGCGCGCGTGGTTTTGGCCATAACTCACCAATGTTTAACCTTCCCCGATCTTTCGCACTGGTTCGGCCGATATGCGCTGATATAATGAGCGGAAACAAGCGGAGAACTCGACCCCAATGTGCACAACTGACTGAAGCAAGAGTACAATTCAAGGACTGAATTCCATCATTTGTGGTGATCACAAGAACCTCAGCATAAATCTGATCCCAGGATAAAAATCTTGGCACGTCAGTTTTGTATATATCAGGATACAACTGTCTATCCTGCCGTCCATTGTGTGTGAGTTTTCAGAGGTAAATAAAAAATGAAAATCTGTGGTGTGTGAGATAAATAGTACATGTTCAGTGTGACAGCAACATTGTTCTGTTTGACATACCGACAATATAGTTCAAAGAAAAACGACACTCAAAGCTGCATTCTGTTGCAATCAAAGAACAGTTATTGAACTTGTCTGATTTCTTGTGGGGACACGTGCAGTCTGATTGTTCCTGAACCACACAGACCAGGGTAGTCCCAGTTCGATCCACTGGTTATAGCCCTGGTGACAGTCAGGGTGTTGCCATTCATGCCATTAATTCGGGATAGGAAAAATCCGCAGGATTCCCAATCATGTTCATAACCTAATAACTCCTGCTGGAAACTGCAAGGGCAGAATTTAACCTCCTCCAGCCCCACAATCCTCCGAGATCTCTGCGTTCCTCTAATTCTGGCCTCTTACGCTTCCTTCGATTTCCATCGCTCCACCATTGGTGGCCGTGCCTTCAGCTGCCTAGACCCTAAGCTCTTGAATTCCCTCCCTAAACCTCTTCGCCTCTCCACCTCTTTCCCCTTCTTAAAATGTACCTCTTTGACCAGGCCTTTGGTCACCTATCCTAATATCTCCTTATGTGGCTCGGTGTCAAATTTGATAATCGCTCCTGTGAAGCGCTTTGGGACGTTGTACCACGTTAAAGGCTCTATAAAAATTCAAGTTGTTGTTGTTGTAATGCCCCCACTGGTCTCGGTTCACACGGGAGGAAAAGCTGCGTTGCTCCACAATATTTAAGTTGGGAGTCAATTATTGTGTACAGCCTTGTACATTTTGTTTTATTCGTTCAGGTGGTGTGAGCATCGCTGGCAAGGCCAGCATTAATTGCCCATCCCTAATTGCCCTTGAGAAGATGGTGGCAAGCCCCCTTCAGTCTTTGATAGTGGTTTGTTATAACTGAATGACTTGCTCAGCCATTCAAGAGGACAGTTAAGAGTTAACCACATTGCTGTGGATATGGACTCACATATAGGCCACACTGGGTAAGAATTAGATGGGTTTTTACAACAATCCAGTAGTTAGTTTAATGCTCTCCATTTATTTAATTAACTGATTTTAAATTCCCCAGTTGCCGTGGTGGTGATTTGAACTCACATCTCTGAATCATTAATTCAGGCCTCTGGATTACTAGCCCAGCAATATAACCACTATGCCACCGTACCCATAATGTAAGATGCTGAACCTTGAGGATCTGTTACCAGAGCCTAATAACAAGAAAGGATGAGGGTCAGAAGAGGGAAGGGGATGGCCGGGGAGGTGACCGAGGCTGAAAACATCAGATGTTATAACTGGGAGTTGGGAGGCATTTGTTAACGGAATTAAGAGAGAGATCTGTGCCGTAAACTGTGCATTATATCTTCTGAACCTTGGGACTGACCAGATGGACACTAAAAAATATCATGTGCAATACTGAGTCAGCAAAAACAATCGCTAAAACACAGTGACAGCAAAGATACAGCTCAACTCCTATTTTATATTCATGGCACTAGGTGTATAAACTTTATATTTGGAATCTGAGAACTTAAAAAATGTAAAGTTTTCTGTGGAATAAAAGGGCTCGTTAGGGATACTTATAGAATGAAAAAGCACAGAAGGAGGCCTCAGCCCATCATGTCTGTGCCGGCTCTTTGAAAGAGCTATCAGATTAGTCCATCTCCCCTGCTCATTCCCCGTCGTCCTGCAAATCTTTTCTTTTCAAGTATATATCCAATTCCCTGCTTAAACAAGAGAGTAATGTTATTTTGATGAGTAAGGAGGCTTTTTAAATCAGCACAAAGTTCTGCAGGGTGTTTTCCATCTTCTACTTTTATCCCTGTGTTGTCGGCACTGGAGACCACAAGGGGGCAGTATTGTGTCTATTGTTGCTATTGAACTGCACAATTATACATATGATTACATCTTAGCTGTGGCTCAGTGGGTAACACCTCGGCTTGAGTCTCACGCCAGGGACTGAAGCACAAAAATCTAGGCTGACACTCCAGTGGGTGCTGTCTTAAAGATGAGACGTTAAACTAAGTTCCTCTCAGGTATGTAAAAGATCCGATGGCAGTATTTTGAAGAAGAGTAGGGGAGTTATCCCCAGCTAATATTTATCACTCAATCAACTTCACTAAAATAGATTATCTGGCCATTATCACATTGCTGTTTGTGGGAGCTTGCTCTGTGCAAATTGGCTGCCGCATTTCCTACATTACAACAGTGACTACACTCCAAAAAGTATTTCATGGGCTGTAAAGAGCTTTGGAATGTCCGATGGTTATGAAAGATGCTATATAAATGCAAATCTTTCTTTTTACATAAAATGTACAGCACAGAAACAGGCCATTCAGCCCAACTGGTCAATGCCAGTGTAGAGATTAAGGGGAGGTGTTCAAAATCATGAACTGTTTTGATCGAGTAAATAGAGAGAAACTGCTTCCACTGGCAGGAGGGTCAGGAACCAGAGGACACAGATTTAAGATAATTGGCAAAAAAAACAGAGGGGGAGATGAGAAGAACTTTCTTTACGCAGCGAGTTGTTGTTATCTGGAATGCACTGCCTGAAAGAGCGGTAAAAGCAGATTCAATAGTAACTTTCAAAAGGGACTTGGATAAATACTTGTAATGGGAAAAATGTGCAGGGCTATGGGGAAAGAGCAGGGGGAGTGGGACTAATTGGTTAGTTCTTTCAAAGAGCCGGCACAGGCACAATGGGCCGAATGGTCTCCTTTATTGCCCATCCCTAATTGCTCTTGAGAAGGTGGTAGTGAGCCGCCTTCTTGAACCGCTGCAGTCCGTGTGGTGAAGGTGCTCCCACAGTGCTGTGACGGAGGGAGTTTGAGGATTTTGACCCAGCGATAATGAAGGAACAGCCTATATATTTCCAAGTCAGGATGGTGTGTAACTTGGAGGGGAACTTGGAGCTGGTGGTGTTCCCATGCGCCTGCTGCCCTTATCCTGCTCGGTGGAGAGGTTGCAGGTTTGGGAGATGAAACGTAAGTATTCATTATTTTCCCCAACAAGTACCCTCAGGGACTAAAATAAAACAACAACCGTCTTGCACTTATATAATACATTTAACATAGTATATAAAGAATGTATCTCAAAAGAAATATAAACCTATTCTTCATTTTGAACTTATCTTCCGTTCGACAACCAATTCCCTAATCCATTCAGTCCTTCCTTCCTCCGTCATATTTCCAGAGCAGCTGCAGCAGATCCAATAGTGAGCCTATTGTGTTGGCTGCTCTCCCATATTCTGCCTGGGATCAAGGCTCACACCACAGGCGGGTGGAAATGTGCAGCTGTACAGTGCTCACACATTTACAATTTTGGCACCACAGGAACAGGAGGAGGCCACTCAGCCCCTCCAGCTTGTTCCGCTATTCAATTAGATCACAGCTGATCTGAATCTGAACTCCATCTACCCGCCTTGCTTCCATAACCCTGAATACCCTTGCCGAACAAAAATCAATTTTCAATTGATCCCCAGTCTCAACAGCGTTTTGGGGGGGGGGAGAGTTCCAGATTTCCACTACCCTTTGTGTGAAGAAGTGCTTCCTTTTAAAAATGTATTCATTCCTGGGATGTGGGCGTCACTGGCCAGGCTGGCATTTATTGCCCATCCCTAATTGCCCTTGAGAAGGTGGTGGTGAGCCGCCTTCTTCAACTGTTGCAGTCCATGTGCTATTCGGCAGGGAACATCAGCCGCCGAGTGGCCTAGCTCTAATTTTAAGGTTTCACCCCTTGTTCTGGACTGCCTCACCAGAGGAAACAGTTTCTCTCTCTCTACCCTATCCATACCATTGCGGTAGTATCAATTTTAAAGATGTGTTGATTATGTATTTGTGCTGAAGTTTTGAGAATATGAAAATTGCTATTTCAGTGAGTTTCCCACAACAATGCCAAAACAAGATCGACATAGAATTACAGAGGTGTGGAAATTCGGTCCTGCCCATTTTGAGGCAGTAATGGCGGCGGGCGGTAAATTTTGCGCCGGGAAATAGTTTGCGTCTGTAGCTGCAAAATTCATCAGCTAGACCCTGAGTGTGGAGCGGAGCGGTAAGGAAGCCGTACCATATCTCTTTTAGGGCACTAGGCCGGCTGAGCAACTGAAAATCCCGAGCTAAAGAGCCGGCCTCGGAGCGCCCTAAGAGAGGCTTCCGTGGACAAAAGAAATCGGCAAAGAAACCTCCAAAAACATTCCCAATACCTTACTGACGCCATATAAACATAAACCGCAAAAATAAACAAATAAAAAACAATCACACTTACCTCAGGTCGACATTCATTCCCTCGCCTGCGGCCGTTACACCTTGGACCGCCCACTTTCCCAGGCGGTCCCACTAGGGCGTGCTGCGGATCCCCCAGAAAACAAATTTCAAAACGGTGTCGCAACCAGGGGCGTTGCCCACCAGCTCGCCTCTCCCGGGCGGTACTGCTCCACGCCCCAGCAAACCCAGCACCGAATGTGCCGGCAGAGCTCTGGAAGCTGGCCTCCTGCCCGGAAATGGTTTCCATCGCCATTACCACCCCTCTGGGCCGCAAACAGAGGCGGCAACAGACCAGATTTCCACCACCCACAGTCTACAGCACAGAAACAGGCCATTCGGCCCAACAGGTCTATGCTGGTGTTTATGCTCCACACGAGCCTCTTTCCACCCCTCTTCATCTCACCCTATCACCATATCCTTCCTTTCCTTTCTCCCCCATGTACTTCAAATATATTTAGAGACAGGTAAGGAGCACCTGTAGGAAAATGGATACCACCGGCTAAAATTCGGGTTTGCCAAACTCATCCTGTAACTGGATGCTTACAGGCTGAGTTTGGGTTAGGACAGCAGGCTGGATTTTACCGGCGCTCAGAGGGCGGGTTCGGAGCCGGGTCCGCTGTCAAAATCTAAAAGATTGACAGCGGGGCAGCATCCCGTACCAAAGCCGCCTCCGTGTCATTTTCCCAAGTGTCGGGTCTGCCTGCGCTTTGCAGGGTGATTCCTCCAGAAAAGTGCAGAGAGTGGAGGAGAGATAGCATCAATAACCTAAGTTTTTACTTTTATTGATGAGATGATATTATGATTGGCTGAGAAACCATTGGAAACCTTTCAGGTTGCTGACTAAACACCTCTTTGACCAAGCTTTTGGTCAACCTATCCGAATATCTCCTATTTGTGGCTCATTCTATCTGATAATTGCTCCTGAGAAGCGAGTTGGGACGATTTATTACCAGTCTGCCGGTGGCTCATTTGGACGCACCCTTGCCTCTGAGTCAGAAGATTGTCAGTTCAAGTCCCACTCTAGAGATCTGAGCACAACAATCTCGGCTGACACTCCCAGTGCAGCGCTGAGGGAGTGCTGCACTGTCGGAGGTGCCGTCCTTCGGATGAGACCTTAAACCGAGGCCCCGCCTGCTCTCTCAGGGGGATGTGAAAGATCCCCTGGCACTATTTTGAAGAAGAGCAGGGGAGTTCTCCCCAGTATCCTGGCCAATATTTATCCCTCAATCAACTTCACGAAACAAAATCAGATTATCTGGTCTTATCACATTGCGGTTTGTGGGAGTTTGCTGTGCGCAACTTGGCTGCTGCATTTCCCACATTACAACAGTGACTACACTCCAAAAGTACTTCATTGGCTGTAAGGTGCTTTGAGACCTCCGGTGGTCGTGAAAGTCGCGATATAAATGCAATTCTTTCTTTTAACTGGAAATTTCAGGAAATGTTTGATCATCATAATCAAATCTTTTTAAGTTTTCATCTTCGACAAAGTGCTATATGTATATTTAATGTTTCCTTTACCATTGTGAATAACCTAACATTTATCCACATTCCATGAAAACCTATCGATACCATACTTACAAACTGGAGGACATCAGAGTAGTGGTCAATCCTGGGCTGTGTCAATGCTGCAAAGTTCACAGGTTTCAAAGTGGAGCATTTAAACTTAGGGCAAAGGTGTTACTCCTTTGTGACTTCATAAACTTTTGTTAGCAGAGTGATGTGTTAAACAAGTACAGTTCCATTCTCCCATTAGAGCAGCGCAGGATGTTAGCACAGAATGTTAGCTCTGCACTTGAAGAAGGCACTTGGCAAATACTCATCCATGAGCTGCACAGATGAGTTTTGGCATTGCATGACTAATGGCCAGGCATGGAGTTGCCTCATTGCACAATGATAGTGACATGCTTATAGTTGCTTATTTGACTTTCGTAGAACATAAAAGAGAATTGTATAAACTGGAAAATCTTGCTCCTGTTTTCGACCGCTATTGTATGAGTTGTTCATTATTTGGCGAGTGTGTCTATTTATCTTCATTGTGTGGCCATTCCGATATGAAAATGGTAACAATATGAATTATGGGAACATAGGGAGGCCATTCAGCCCCTCGAGCCTGTTCCTCCATTCAATTAGGCCACGGCTGATCCGTATCTTAACTCCATATACTCGCCTTGGATCCATAACCCTTAATACCCTTACTCAACAAAAAATCTATCAATCTCATTTTGGAAATTTTCTATTGGCCCCCAGCCTCAACAACTTTTTGTGGGGAGAGAGTTCCAGATTTCCACTACCCTTTGTGTGAAGAAGTGTTTTCTGACATCACCCCTGAACAGCCTACCTCTAATTTTAAGATTATGAAAGTGTGCTAGTTGTGTATGGAACGCAACATTTACAAATTCCACTTAGCACAATGATCAAATCATCTGCCAAATGTGAAGACTTGTTTTCCATCCTGTCCCACACTGGAATGTCGGTATTGCGGCAAACAGCAACAAATATAATGTTAAAGTCACATCATCGTTCTGTGAGTTGTGGTGTATATAAGAACATAAGAACATAAGAATTAGGAACAGGAGTAGGCCATCTAGCCCCTCGAGCCTGCTCCACCATTCAATAAGATCATGGCTGATCTGGTCGTGGACTCAGCTCCACTTACCCGCCCTCTCCCCGTAACCCTTAATTCCCTTATTGGTTAAAAATCTATCTATCTGTGACTTGAATACGTTCAATGAGCTAGCCTCAACTGCTTCCTTGGGCAGAGAATTCCACAGATTTACAACCCTCTGTGAGAAGAAATTCCTTCTCAACTCGGTTTTAAATTGGCTCCCCCGTATTTTGAGGCTGTGCCCCCTAGTTCTAGTCTCCCCTACCAGTGGAAACAACCTCTCTGCCTCTATCTTGTCTATCCCTTTCATGATTTTAAATGTTTCTATAAGATCACCCCTCATCCTTCTGAACTCCAACGAGTAAAGACCCAGTCTACTCAATCTATCATCATAAGGTAACCCACTCACCTCCGGAATCAGCCGAGTGAATCGTCTCTGTACCCCCTCCAAAGCTAGTTTTTCCTTCCTTAAGTAAGGTGACCAAAACTGCATGCAGTACTCCAGGTGCGGCCTTACCAATACCCTATACAGTTGCAGCAGGACCTCCCTGCTTTTGTACTCCATCCCTCTCGCAATGAAGGCCAACATTCCATTCGCCTTCCTGATTACCTGCTGCACCTGCAAACTAACTTTTTGGGATTCATGCACAAGGACCCCCAGGTCCCTCTGCACCTCAGCATGTTGTAATTTCTCCCCATTCAAATAATATTCCCTTTTACTGTTTTTTTTTACCAAGGTGGATGACCTCACACTTTCCGACATTGTATTCCATCTGCCAAACCTTAGCCCATTCGCTTAACCTATCCAAATCTCTTTGCAGCCTCTCTGTGTCCTCTACACAACCCGCTTTCCCACTAATCTTTGTGTCATCTGCAAATTTTGTTACACTACACTCTGTCTCCTCCTCCAGGTCATCTATGTATATTGTAAACAGTTGTGGTCCCAGCATCGATCCCTGTGGCACACCATTAGCCACCGATTTCCAACCCGAAAAGGACCCATTTATCCCAACTCTCTGCTTTCTGTTAGCCAGCCAATTCTCTATCCATGCTAATACATTTCCTCTGACTCCGCGTACCTCTATCTTCTGCAGTAACCTTTTGTGTGGCACCTTATCGAATGCCTTTTGGAAATCTAAATACACCACATCCATCGGTACACCTCTATCCACCATGCTCGTTATATCCTCAAAGAATTCCAGTAAGTTAGTTA
The DNA here is from genome assembly GCF_044704955.1 of Pristiophorus japonicus. NCBI lineage: Eukaryota > Metazoa > Chordata > Chondrichthyes > Pristiophoridae > Pristiophorus > Pristiophorus japonicus. The sequence continues at coordinate 42,662,617 of NC_091986.1, read as the reverse complement.
AACATGATTTCCCCATCATGAATCATACTTGTTATTACCCAGAATTGCCTAAAATTGGAAGGAGAGGTATATATGGGCACCATTGCAAATTGACAGGTCAAAAGTGGATATTCAAAGGCAATCAACCAGCACGAGAGAGCCAACTAGCGCCGTACAAAGAGGAGCGTGAGAGCACGAGAGCCGGACAGCACCAACAGACCCGTGAGGGAGAGAAGTCAAAAGAATTCATAGTGTAACGTCACAGAAAAGCAGGGAAGTGATTGGTTGGTCAGTATTTCTCTCTTTTTCTTGGGCATTGGTTTGAATTAAGAGCTGAGATTAAAAACTAGACATCAAAACTTGAAAATGTAATTAATTAAATAAAATACATTAGAGATGGCAAGGCAGACAATGTGTTGCAACTACAGCATGTGGGAGCTGGTGGACACCAGTGTGGTTCACAGTGACTACATCTGCAGTAAGTGTTGGCAGTTCGAAGAACTTTGGCTCCAAGTTGATGAGCTGGAGTCTGAGCTTCAGACACTGCGACACACATCAGGGAGGGGGAGAGTTACCTGGATGCTGTGTTCCAGCAGAGAGTCACACCCCTTAAGTTAAATAATTCAAATTTGGTCCCTGGTCAGGAACAGGAGGGTGTGACTACGAGTGAGGAAGGTACGGGGATGCAGAATGTAATGATGGAAGAGCCTCAGCTCTTGCAATTGTCTAACAGGTACAAGGTTCTTACTCCCTGTGTGGATGAGAACAGGGACTGCAGGGAGGATGAGCAAACTGACCACAGCACCGTGGTACAGGGGGCCACTCAAGTGGGGAAAGCAAAAAGAAATGCTGTAGAGGACAGTGTAGCTAGGGGGATTGATACTGTTCCCTGCAGCCGAGAGCGTGAGTCCCGAAGGCTGTGTTGCCTGCCCGGTGCAAGGGTTAAGGACATCTCCTCTGGGCGGGAGAGGAACTTAGAGTGGGAGGGGAAGGATCCAGTTGCCATGGTCCACGTAGGTACTAACGACATTGGTAGGACACAGAAAGAGATTCTGTTGAGGGAGTATGAGCAACTAGGTGCGAAATTAAAATGCAGAACCACAAAGTTAATAATCTCTGGATTACTGCCTGAGCCATGAGTAAATTCACATAGGGCAAATAAGATCAGAGAGATAAACGCGTGACTTAAAGATTGGTGTGGGAGAAATGGGGTTCAATTCATGGGGCACTGGCACCAGCACTGGGATAGGAGGCAGCTGCTCTGTCAGGACAGGCTTCATTTGAACCAGGCTGGGACCAGTGTCCTGGCGAATCGAATAACTAGGGCTGTAGATAGGGCTTTATACTAAATAGTGGGGGGAGAGATCCAGGGAGCGGAAATTTAAAAAGATAAAGAGAAAGGAGAAGGCAATAGTGCAGGGTAGCGATAAGGGTAATGATAAACAGAGTGACAGGAAAGGACAGAGCGTATACGCATAAGAGTGTAACAGAAAGTGGGGTCAGAGCTGGGAAAATTGGTAAAAAGACAAAATTAAAAGCTCTTTATCAGAATGCATACAGCATTCATAACAAGATAGATGAGTTGATGGCACAAATAGAAATAAATGGGTATGATCTGATTGCCATTACAGAGACGTGTTTGCAAGGTGACCATGATCATATTGAATGGTGCTGCAGGCTCGAAGGGCCAAATGGCTTACTCCTACACATATTTTCTATGTTTCTATGGAACTGAATATTTAGGAGTATGTGCCAGTTAGGAAGGATAGGCAGAAAGAAATGGAGGTGGGGTAGCTCTGTTAATAAAGGATGAGATCAGTGCAGTAGTGAGAAATGATATTGGCTCAGAAAATCAAGATGTAGAATCAGTTTCGGTGCATTTAAGAAATAATAAGGAGAAGAAGTCACTGATGGGAGTAAGCTATAGGCCCCAAACAGTAGCCACACTGTAGGACAGAGTATAAATCAAGAAATAATGGAGGCTTGTAAGAAAGGTATGGCAATAATCATGGGTGATTTTAATCTTCATATTGATTGGACAAATCAAATTGGCAATGGTAGCCTTGAGGAAGAGTTCATAGAGTGAATGCGGAATGGGTTCTTGGAACAATATGTTGTGGAACCAACCAGCGAGCAGGCTATCTTAGATCTGGTAATGTGTAATGGATGGGATTAATTAATGATCTCATAGTGTAGGATCCTCTCGGGAAGAGTGATCATATCTTGGTAGAATTTCAAATTAAATTTGAGGGTGAGAAAGCTAGGTCTCAAACTAGTGTCCTTTACTTAAATAAAGGCAATTATAAAGGAATTTAGAGGAATATAGAAAGTTAAGAGGCAAAATTAAAAATGATATTAGGAATGCTAAGAGAGAGCTCGATAAATTCTTGGCCAGTAAAATTAAGGAACACCCTAAGATGTTCTATAAATATATTAAGAGTAAGAGGGTAGGGCCTACTGGAGACCATGACCATGAGGGTAATCTTTGTGTGGAGGTGGAAGATGTTGGTAGTGTTCTTAACGAATACCTTGCATCTGTTTTCACAAAGGAAAGGGGCAATACAGATACTGCTATCAGGGAGGAGTGTGATATTCTGGATGAAATAAATATAGTGAGAGAGGAAGTATTAAGGGGTTTAGCAGCTTTGAAAGTAGATAATCCCGAGGCCCAGATGAAATGCATCCCAGGCTGTTGAGCGAAGTAAAAGAGGAAATAACAGAGGCCTTGACCATCATTTTCCAGTCCTCTTTGGATCTGGGCATGGTGCCGGAAGATTGGAGGACTGTTAATGTAGTACCCTTATTTAAGAAAGGAGAAAGGGATAGGCCGAGTAATTACAGGCCTGTCAGCCTAACCTCAGTGGTGGGAAAATTATTGGAAAAAATCCTGAAATTCAGGATAAATCTGCATTTGGAAATGCAAGGATTAATTAGGGACAGGCAGCATGGATTTGTTAAGGGAAGATTGTGTTTGACTAACCTGATTGAATTTTTTGAGGAGGTAACCAAGAGGGTCGATGAGGGTAGTGCATACGATGTAGTATATATAGACTTTAGCAAGGCTTTTGATAAGGTCCCACATAGTAAACTGGTCATGAAGGTTAAAGCCCATGGGATTCAGGGCAAAGTGGCAAGTTGGATACAAAATTGGCTTGGAGATAGGAAACAAAGAGTAATGATTGATGGATGTTTTTGTGACTGGAAGGATGTTTCCAGTGGGATTCTGCAAGGCTCAGTACTGGGTCCCTTGTTTTTTGTGGTATATATCAACGATTTAGATTTGAATATAGGGAGTATAATTAAGAAGTTTGCAGACGACACTAAAATTGGCTGTGTGGTTGATAGTGAAGAGGAAAGTCATGGGCTGCAGGAGGATATCGATCTACTGGTCAGGTGGGCAGAGCAGTGGCAAATGGAATTTAATTCAGAGAAGTGTGAGGTGATGCAATTTAGAAGGGCCAATAAGGAAAGTGTATACTCATTTGGCAGTAGGCCACCTAATAGTGTAGATGAACAAAAGGACCTATAGAAGCAAAAGCTTCTATAGATATGTGAAGAGAAAAAGATTAGTGAAGACTAATATAGGTCCCTTGCAATCAGAATCAGGTGAATTCATAATGGGGAACAAGGAAATGGCAGACCAATTAAACAAGTACTTTGGTTCAGTCTTCACGAAGGAAGGTACGAATAACCTCCCGAAAATACAAGGGGACCGAGGGTCTAGCAAGAAGGAGGAACTGAGGGAAATCCTTATTAGTCAGGAAATGGTGTGAGGGAAACTGAAGGGACTGAAGGGCGATAAATCCCCAGGACCTGATAGTCTGCATCCTAGAGTACTTAAGGAAGTGACCCTAGAAATAGTAGATGCATTGGTGGTTATTTTCCAAAATTCCATGGACTCTGGATCAGTATCTATGGATTGGAGGGTAGCTAATGTAACCCCACTTTTTAAAAAAGGAGGGAGAGAGAAAACAGGGAATTATAGACCGGTTAGCCTGACATCAGTGATGGGGAAAATGCTGGCATCAATTATTAAAGATGTAATAGCAGTGCATTTGGAAAGCAGTGACAGGATCGGTCCAAGTCAGCATGGATTTATGAAAGGGAAATCATGCTTGACAAATCTTCTAGAGTTTTTTGAGGATGTAACGAGTAGAGTGGATAAGGGAGAACCAGTGGATGTGGTATATTTGGACTTTCAAAAGGCTTTTGACAAGGTCCCACACAAGAGATTAGTGTGTAAAATGAAGGCACATGGTATTGGGGGTAATGTATTGACATGGATAGAGAACTGGTTGGCAGACAGGAAGCAAAGAGTGGGAATAAATGGGTCCTTTTCAGAATGGCAGGCAGTGACTAGTGGGGTGCCGCAAGGTTTAGTGCTGGGACCCCAGCTATTTATAATATACATTAATGATTTAGACAAAGGAATTGAATGTAATATCTCCAAGTTTACAGATGACACTAAGCTGAGTGGCAGTGTGAGCTGTGAGGAGGATGCTAAGAGGCTGCAGGGTGACTTGGACAGGTTAGATGAATGGGCAAATGCATAGCAGATGCAGTATAATGTGGATAAATAAGGCTATCCACTTTGGTGGCAAAAACGCGAAAGCAGATTATTTTCTGAATGGTGACAGATTAGGAAAAGGGAGGTGCAACGAGACCTAGGTGTCATGGTACATCAGTCATTGAAGGTTGGCATGCAGGTACAGCAGGCAGTAAAGAAAGCAAATGGCATGCTGGCCGTCATAGCGAGAGAATTTGAGTATAGGAGCAGGGAGATCTTACTGCAGTTGTACAGGACCTTGGTGAGACCACACCTTGAGTATTGTGTACAGTTTAGGTTTCCTAATCTGAGGAAGGACATGCTTGCTATTGAGGGAGTGCAGCGAAGGTTCACCAGACTAATTCCCGGGATGGCAGGACTGACATATGAAGAAAAACTGGATCGGCTAGGCTTATACTCACTGGAATTTAGAAGAATGAGAAGGGATCTCATAGAAACATATAAAATTCTGACAGGACTGGACAGGTTAGATGCAGGAAGAATGTTCCCAATGTTGGGGATGTCCAGAAGCAGGGGTCACAGTCTAAGGATAAGTGGTAAGCCATTTAGAACCGAGATGAGGAGAAACTTTTCCATCCAGAGAGTAGTGAACCTGTGGAATTCTCTACCACAGAAAGTTGTTGAGTCCAATTCGTTGGATATATTCAAAAGGGAGTTAGATGTGGCCGTTACGGCTAAGGGGATCGGGGGGTATGGAGAGAAGGCGTGAGTGTGGTACTGAAGTTGCATGATCAGCCATGATCATACTGAATGGTGGTGCAGGCTCGAAGGGCCGAATGGCCTGCTCCTGCACCTATTTTCTATGTTTCTTGGAGTGCTTGTCCACAGATCTCTGAAAGCAGCAGGCCAGGTGGATAAGGTGGTTAAGAAGGCATATGGAATGATTGCCTTTATTGGCCGAGGCATAGAATATAAGAGCAATTAAATTGTATAATACTTTAGTTAAGCCACAGCTGGAGTACTGCATTCAGTTCTGGTCGCCGTATTATAGGAAGGACATGATTACACTGGAGAGGGTGCAGAGGAGATTTACTAGGTTGCTGCCTGGAATGGAGAATCTTAGTTATGAGGACAGATTGAATAGGCTGGGTTTGTTCTTATTGAAACAGAGGAGGTTGAGAGGAGACCTCGTTGAGGTGTACAAAATATTGAGGGGACTGGACATAGTGGACAGTATTTCCATTGGTGGAGGGGTCTATAACGAGAGGGCATAGTTTTAAGGTGGTTGGTGGAAGGTTTAGAGGGGATTTGAGGGATGCTTCTTTATGCAGAGGTTTGTGGGGATCTGGAACTCGTTGTCTGGAAGAGTGTTGGATGCAGAAACCCTCACCACTTCTAAGAGATGGCTGGATGGGCACTTAAAGTGCCGTAACCTGCAGGATTACAGACCTAGAGTTGGTAATTGGGATTAGACTGGATGACCTTTCGTTGGACGGCGCAGATATAATGGTAAGTACTGCAGGGAATAGAATACTGCCAGCGTGATCTCCTGGACTAGTTTCGATCGCCTGGATGGGTCGGAGAGGAATTTTCCTAGATTTTTTCTCCCTAAATTGGGCTGGGTTTTTATCTGGTTTTTGCCTATCCCAAGAGATCACATGGCTCCAGTTGGGGTGGAGTGTAGAATGTTTCAGTATAAGGGATGTTGCAGTTGTGTGAAGTGGACTGGTTGGGCTGGGTGCTCTTTGCCTTTCCGTCATTGTTCATAGGTTTTCTGTAACTTTAGGGCTGCTGACCAAGGGCCGTGCGGCCGACACGGACACGAAGGGCCGAAATGGCCTTCTTCTGCGCTGTAAGTTTCTATGTTTCTATGTTTCTACAGAGTTGGCTAAAATGGACTGTGAAAAGAGATTAAAGGGTAAGCTGGTAGATAACCACTGGAAAACTTTTAAGGAGATATGTCATAACACTCAGCAAAGATATATTCCAGTGAGAAAGATTCTAAGAGATGGATGAACCATCCGTGGCTAACTAAGGAAGTAAAGGATGGTATCAAATTGAAAATAAAGGCATACAAGGTTGTGAAGAATAGTGGAAGGTCAGAGGATTAGGACATTTTTAGAAATCAGCAAAGGACAACTAAAAATATGAAAAAGAGAGAGAAGATAGTTTATGAGAGTAAACTAGCAAGAAATATAAAAACAGACAGTAAGAGCTTCTACAGGTATATAAAAAGGAAGAGAGGAGCTAAAATAAACATTGGTCCCTGAGAGGATGAGACTGGGGAATTAATAATGGGAAACTGGGAAATGGCAGACACTTTGAACAAATATTTTGTATCGGTCTTCACGGTAGAAGACATTAAAAGCATCCCAAAAATTGATAATCAAGGGGTTATTGTGGCGGTGGGGGGGTGTGGTGTGGGGGGGGGGGAGAGATTTTAAATAATCACTATCACTAGAGATAAAGTACTAGGCATCTAATGGAACTGAAGGTGGACAAGTCCGTTGGACCTGATGGCCTGCATTCTAGGGTCTTAAAAGAAGTGGCTGCAGAGATAGTGGATGCATTGGTTGTAATTTACCAAAATTCCCTGGATTCTGGAGAGGTCCCAGCGGATTGGAAACCCGCAAGTGTTTTAAGAAAGGAGGGAGACAGAAAGCAGAAAACGATAGACCAGTTAGCCTAACATTTGTCATTGGGAAATTGCTGGAGTTCATTATTAAGAAAGCAGTGGCAGGACATTTAGAAAAGCATAATGCAGCCAAGTAGAGTCAACATGGTGTTATGAAAGGGAAATCATGTTTGACAAATTTGCTGGAGTTCTTTGAGGATGTAACAAGCAGGGTGGATAAAGGGGAACCAATAGATGTCGTGTATTTGGATTTCCAGAAGGCATTCGATAAGTTGCCACATAAAAGGTTATTGCATAAAATAAGAGCTGACGGGATTGGGGGTAATATATTAGCATGGATAAAGGATTGGCTAACTAACAGAAAACAGAGAGTCGGGATAAATAGGTCATTTTCAAATTGGCAAACTGTAACTAGTGGGGTGCCATAGGGATCAGTGCTGGGGCCTCAACTATTTACAATCTATATTAATGACTTGGATGAAGGGACCGAGTGTAATGTAGCCAAGTTTGCTGATGATGCAAAAAAAGGTGGGAAAGCAAGTTGTGAGGAGGACACAAAAAATCTGCAAAGGGATATAGAGAGGCTAAGTGAGTGGGCAAAAATTTGGCAGATAAAGTATAATGTGGGAAAATGTGAGGTTATCCACTTTGGTAGGAAAAATAAAAAAGCAAATTTTTATTTAAATGGGAAGAAATTACAAAATGCTGTAGTACAGAGGTATCCGGGGGTCCTTGTACATGAAGTTCAAAACTTTAGTATGCAGGTACAGCAAGTAATTAGGAAAGCAAATGGAATGTTGGCCTTTGTTGCAAAGGGGATGCAGTAAGTCCTGCTACAACTGTGCAGGGCATTGGTGAGACCACACTTAGAGTATTGCATACACTATTAGTCTCCTTATTTAAGGAAGGATATACTTGCATTGCAGGCAGTTTCGAGAAGGTTCACGAGGTTGATTCCTGAGATGAAGGGGTTGTCATACCTAGCAAGGTTGGGCCTATACTCATTGGAGTTTAGAAGACTGGGAGGTAATCTTATTGAAATGTATAAGATTCTGAGGGGGCTTGACAGGGTAGCTGCAGAGAGGATGCTTCCCCTCATGGGGGAATCTAGAACTGGGGGACATAGTCTCAGAATAAGACTATAATTTAAAACGAAAATGAGGAAGAATTTCTTCTCTCAGAGGGTCGTGAATCTTTGGAATTCTCTACCCCAAAGAGCTGTGGAGGCTTTGAATATATTTAAGGTGGAGTTGGACAGATTTTTGAAGGATAAGAGTGTCAAGTGTTATGGGGAGAAGGCAGGGAACTGGAGTTGAGGCAGAAGATCAGATCAGCCATGATCTTATTGAATGGAGGAGCAGGGTCGAGGAGCCAGATGGCCTACTGCTCCGATTTCTTATGTTCTTATGCCCTCAGGTCCAATGTCACTGGTCACTTTCACTAGTGGACCTCATGTCCCCTGTGGTGTGGAGAGCACCTTTGCTAAATGATAGTTTGATCTGGTGATCATAAGGTTATGCCCCGTTGTTCTGGACTCCCCCACCAGAGGAAATAGTTTCTCTCTATCTGGCCTATCAACTCCTTTCATCATCTTAAACCCTTCAATTAGATCACCTCTTAATCTTCTATTCACCAGATCTGTGTATGTACATGAGCTGGTTTTAATTATATCGCTGGTTTCCTCTGGGATTGGGCCACATTTACAATTGTTTTTCAGCCCAGACCCCACTTAGAAATCCTCGTAGCCTTTTATGCCCCACTAGCTAAGGAGACTTCAAAATAGTCTTGTCTCTCTTGGCTTTCTCTCTTGTTCACCTCTTTCAATTCTGTTTCCCATTTATTCTTTTTCACTCTTGATCCTGCTGTTCCTTCTCTTCCTTTCTCTCTCGCTCCTCTCGTTCCCTCCTCCTCTACTTCTACTCTCACGCTTTTACTTCGAGAACGATAGAACCATAGAAATGTGCAGCAGAGACGGAGTCATTTCAGCCCATCGTGCTTGCAGTATGGCGGTGTAGTGGTTATGTTACTGGACTAGTAATCAAGAGACCTGGACTGATAATCCAGAGCTTGTGAGTTCAAAATCCCACCCTAGCAGTTTGAGAATTTTAATTTCAGATTTTTTTTTAAAGGTGGGAATAAAAAGTTGGTATCAGTAAAAGTGACCCGGAAGCTGTCTTAAAAATTTGGATTGTCGTAAAAACCCAACTGGTTCACTAATTTCCCCAGTCTGGGTGTGACCATATGTGACTCCAGTCCCACACCAACGTGGTTGACTCTTAACTGTCCTGAAGTGGCAAGTCACTCAGTTGTCTCAACCTTGGGCAACTAGGGATTCTTCCCTTGCCAGCGATGCCCACATCCTGAGATGAACTTAAAACGATGCTCTGAAAGCGTATTCCATTCAGTCCCAACCCCCTCGCCTTTCCTCCATGTCCTTTTACATGTTTCTTTTCAAATATTTAGCAATTTCCCTTCTAAATGCTACTGTGGATTATGTTACTACCTCTGTTTCTGGTAGGGCATTCTGTGTTCTAACAACCCTTAACATAAAAACATTATAAGGTCCTCCTTTGTGCTATTGATGATAATCTTAAACTTATGCTGTTTATTTACTGGCCAGTGGAAATAGTTTCCCTCCTTTCACCCTTGTTTTCAAATCCCTCCATGGCCTCTGCCCCTCTATATCTCGGCAACCCCCTCAAGTCCTACAACCCTTCATGAACTCTGCACTCCTCCTCCTTGGCCACCACAATTTTTATCGCTCCAACACTGGCAGCCGTGCCTTCAACTCGCTAGTCCCTCAGCTCTGGAATTCCCTCCCTAAACCTCTCCGCCTCTCTCTCCTCCTTTCAGACGCTCCTTCAAACCTACCTCTTTGACTAAGCTTTTGGTCACGTGCCCTAATATCTTCTTATGTGGCTCGGTCAAATTTTATCTGTTAACAACCCTGTGAAGTGCCTGGGACGTTTTATTACATTAAAGGCACCATATAAACGCAAGTTATTATCGTTAGTCAACTTTTCAAATCTCCTGATAATTTTGAACATCTCTATCAGATCTCTTAATCTTTTCTAGTAAATAGAGCCCAATCTCTCTACATCGCCTCACAACTGCAGCCTCTCATCACTGAAATCAGCTGTGTATATGGACAGGCTGGGTGGACTAACTAGTCTTTTGCTGCCCGATGTGTTCTTATGTTCATTTATCTTTTCTGGACCCTTTTCAAGGCCTTGACATCCTGTAACTGTGACCTGACTAATGCTTTACATAGGGTTAGCATTATTGTTTTAGTTTTGTACTCAGTGCCCCTATTTATAAAACCTGGGTCTCCATATGCTTTTGTTTGAGAGTTTTATCAACTTGTCCTCCCACCTTTGTCCTTGTCAACATTCCTCCCTCAATCAACAAGTGCAATTTAAAAAAGAAAGATTTGGATTATTACACAACCTCAAGACATTTCCAAAGTGCTTTACAGCCAATGAAGTACTTTTGAAGTGTAGTCACTGTTGAAATGTTTGAAACGCAGCAGCCAATTTGCACACTGTAAGTTCCCACAAACAGCAATGTGATAATGACCAGATAATCCCGGTTTTCTAGTGATGTTGACTGAGAGATAGATATTGGCCAGGACACTGGGGATAACTCCCTTTCTCTTCTTTGAAATAGTCTTTGGGATCTTTTATGTACACCCGCGAGGGCAGATGGGGCCTCGGGTTAAAGTTCCTACTGAAAGACGGCACTCCCTCAGCACTGCATTGAAGTGTCAAGTCGCAGGAGAGGGACTGAACCCACAACCTTCTGACTCAGAGGCGAGAGTGCTACCCACTGAGCCACAGCTGACAGATAAGTAACTGGTTATTCACATTATTTGTTGCGTGACTTGGCCCTTATGCTGCCTGTGTAACAAAATTCTTTGATGTGAAGTACATTCTGAGAAGGTGAAAAGGTGCTTTTTTTTAAACTTAAGAACGTAAAAAATAGGAGCAGGAGAAGGCCAGAAAGCCCCTTGAGCCTGCTCCATTATTCAATAAGATCATGACTGATCTTCGAGCTCAACTGAACTTTCCCGCCCGATCCCCATATCCCTTAATTCCCCTAGAGTCCAAAAATATATCGATCTCAAAGATTTCATTCAAAGATTGAGCATCCACAGACCTCTGAGGTACAGAATGACAAAGGATCATATCCCGCTGAGTGAAGAAATCTCTCTTCATCCCAGTCCTAATTGGTCGACCCCTTATCATGAGACTATGACCGCTAATTCTAGTCTCTCTAGCCAGGGGAAACAGCCTATCAGCATCTACCCTGTCGAGTGCTCTAAGAATTTTAGAAGTGCTGTCTTTCATATGAGACATTTAACCGAGCCCCATCTGCCCTCTCAGGTGCATGTAACAGATCCCTCGGCACTATTTCGAAGAAGGGCAGCGGAGTTATCCCCGGTGTCCTGGGGCCAATATTTATCCCTCAAGCAACATCACTAAAACAGAAGATCTTATCAATTATCACATTGCTCTTTGTGGGATCCCGCTGTGCAGAAATTGCGTGTCACATTTCGTACATTACAGCAGTGATGACACTTCAAAAAGTACTTCACGGGCTGTAAAGCACCTTGGGACATCTATTTAAATGCAAGTTTAAACAAATTTATTTCTTGCTTACAGAGGTGCTGTCAAAATGACCTTGATGAGTTGCCACAGTGCAACCTGTAGATAGTACACACTGCAGGCCAGTGTCCCAGTGGTGGAGGGAGTGGCTCTTTGAGTCCAGCGGCATGGAGCATGGGCACTGATCAAGTAGACTTCCCTGTCCTGGATGGTGTCAACCTTCTTGAGTGTTGTCGCGACTGCACCCATATTTGGTAGTGAATATTCCATCACACTCGTGAGTTGAGCCTTGTTATTAGCGGAGAGGCTTTGAAGGGCAGGAGGTGAGCCACTCATCACAGAAAACGTTGCCCCTGGTCTGCTCTTGCAACCATGGTATTGATCTGGCTGGTCCATTTCAGCTTCTGATCAATGGCGACCCCCAGGATGTTGACGATGGGAACTCCACAATGGCGGTGCCATTAATGGTTAAGGGGAGGTATCTAAGCATTCATGTCTTCAAGATGTTTATTATCTAGCACCTCTGTGGTGCAAATGTTACCTGTCACTTGTCGGCCCAAGTCTGGATGTTATCCAGTTCCTGGCATGGGCTGCTTCATTATCTGAGAAGCTGTAAATGGAGCTGAACATTGTTGAATTGTCAGCAGACAGGATCACTCTTGACCTTATGATAGAGGGAAGGTGATTAATGAAACAGCTGAAGATGGCTAAGCTAAGGATACTTTCTTTGTTACCTCTCTCTCCTCCTTTAAGATGCTCCTTTAACCTACCTTTTTGATCAAGCTTTTGGTCACCTGTCCTAATATCCCCTTATGTAGCTCAGTGTCAAATTTTGCTGGATAACACTCCTGTGAACAACAACAACAACAACTTTTATTTATATAGCGCCTTTAACGTAGTGAAACATCCCACAGCGCTTCACAGGAGTATTATGAGATAAATAAATTTGACACCAAGCTGCATAAGGAGCAATTACTGCAGGTGACAAAAAGCTTGATCAAAAAGGTAGGTTTTAAGGAGTGTCTTGAAGGAGAGGTAGAGAGGCAGAGAGGTTTAGGGAGGGAGTTCCAGAGCTTGGGGCCTAGGAAACAGAAGGCACGGCCACCAATGGTTGAGTGATTATAATCAGGGATGCTCAAGAGGGCAGAATTAGAGGAGCGCAGATATCTCGGAGGGTTGTGGGGTTGGAGGAGATTGCAGAGATAGGGAGGGGTAAGGCCATGTAGGGATTTGAAAATAAGGATGAGAATTTTGAAATCGAGGCATTGCTGAACCGGAAGCCAATGTAGGTCAGCGAACACAGGGGCGATGGGTGAGCAGGACTTGCCGCGAGTTAGGACACGGGCAGCCGAGTTTTGGACCTCTAGTTTACATAAGGTAGAATGTGGGAGGGCAGCCAGGGGTGCGTTGGAATAGTCAAGTTTAGAGGGGACAAAGGCATAGATGAAAGGTTTCAGCAGTGGATGAGCTGAGACAGGCGATGTTAGGGAGGTGGAAATAGGCAGTCTTAGTTATGCTGCGGCTATGTGGTCAAAAGCTCATTTCAGGGTCAAATATGACACCAAGATTGTGCCGTAGGAACTGTACTATGTTAACGGTACTATAGAACTGCAAGTTGTTTTGTTGTTCCCGAAGGAATTCCAGCAGTGATGTCCTCGGGCTGTGAAGACTGACCTTCGACAAACTCGACCATCTTCCTTTGCATCCAACATGTTTTCAACCATTGGATGTATTATGTCTAACCACCAGAGAGCTTATCTCCTGGAGTCCAAAGGGATCCCACAATCCCTTCGGAGCACCTGTATATAAGGAGGCCTCACAGGCTGGAGAGGCACTCTGAGATCTGCAATAAAGGACTATGGTCACACTTACTTTGAGCTTGCAGTATCAAGCCTGACTCTTCATTCAAGGCATAACAACTGGTGACGAGATACATATGACGAACCCCAACGCAACAATGCAGAGAACTGTGGGCATCCTGGAGACATTTTCGGAGGGAGATAATTGGGAAACCTTCGTGGAGCGACTCGACCAATACTTCGTGGCCAACAAGCTGGAAGGAGAAGGGAACACTGCCAAACGAAGGACGATCCTCCTCACTGTTTATGGAGCGCCAACATATGGCCTCATGAAAAACCTGCTTGCTCCAGCAAAACTCACAGACAAGTCATACGATGAGATGTGCACACTGGTCCGGGAGCATCTAAACCCGAAGGAAAGTGAGGTATCGGTTCTACCCGTACAAGAGGTCTGAAGGCCAGGAAGTGGCGAGCTACATCGCCGAGCTAAGGCGCCTTGCAGGACATTGTGAATTTGAAGGACACTTGCAGCATATGCTCAGGGACTTCTTTCTACTTGGCATTGGCCATGAAGTAATACTTCACAAACTTTTGACTGTAGAGACACCAACCTTGAGTAAAGCCATAGCGATAGCCCAGGCATCTATGTCCACCAGTGACAATACCAAACAAATTTCCCAGCACACTAGTGCTGCTGCAAGTACTGTGAACAAAGTAACATTGTTTTCGAATCGCACTGCACAAGGTAGGACCTACACGCTTGTAGCTGCATGTCCACAGATGACTCAGAGTCCGCCATCAGGGTGGTGAATATAAGGCAATTAATACCTTGTCGGCACTGTGGAGTTGATCATCGATTCCATTCATGCCACTTCAAAGGATACATTTGCAAGGGCTGCGGAACAATGGGACACCTCCAACGTATGTGCAGGCGAGCTGCAAACTCTGCTAATCCTGCAAACCACTATGTTGCAGAGGAGGACAGTGGATCATGACGAACCAGAGCCTCAAACCCAGGAGGCAGAGGTATATGGGGTGCACACATTTACCACAAAGTGTCCCCCGATAATGCTGAAGGTTGAATTAAATGGACTCCCGGTGTCCATGGAGCTCGACATGGGCGCAAGCCAGTCAATAATGAGTAAAAAGACTTTCGATAAGTTGTGGTGCAACAAGACTTCAAAGCCAATCCTGACTCCCATTCGTACCAAACTTAGAATGGACACAAAGTGTAAAGTCCTGTCCCCTCAGTATCCTGTCCCCTCAGTACAGATTCACACGAGGCATGTAGTGAAGTCAAGGTCACTCTGGACCTGCACCTTTATTTCACAGCTCTGGAATGCTGCACTTGCCTGAGACCTGTCCTTATATATCTGTCTCTTGCAAGTGCACCCCTGGTGGTAAGGTATGCTGGTGGTTACAGGTCATATCTTATTACAGTCATGTATAGCATGTTAGAATACAGTTATATATAATAATGTAAGATACATGACACAAAGGAACTGATTCCCGTAATTGGCAGTGCTACCGTAAAGGTCTCCTACGATGGAGCAGTGCCGATTTACCACTCTGGGTGGTACCGGGCAATGGCCCCACGCTGTTCGGCAGGAGCTGGCTGGGAAAGAAATGCTGGAACTGGGATGACATCCAAGCGCTTTCGTCCGTCGACGATACCTCATGTGCCCAGCTCCTAAGCAAGTTCCCCGCGTTGTTCGAACCAGGCATCGGGAAGTTCCAAGGAGCAAAAGTGCAGATCCATTTGATTCCGGGGGCAGACCCATCCATCACAAGGCGAGAGCGGTACCTTACATGATGAGAGATTGGGTGGAGATCGATTTGGACAGGCTGCAACGAGAGGACATCATTTCGCCGATCGAATTCAATGAGTGGGCCAATCTGATTGTTCCAGCCCTCAAGGGAGATGGCACCGTCAGAATCTGTGGCGATTACAAAGTAACTATCAATCATTTCTCACTGCAGGATCAATATCAGCTACCAAAGGCAGACGACCTATTTGCGACGCTGGCGGGAAGGAAAACGTTCACGAAGCTGGACTTGACCTCTGCCTACATGACGCAGGAGCTGGAGGAATCTTCGAAAGGTCTCAACTGCATCAACATGCACAAAGGTCTTTCCGTTTACAACAGATGCCCATTTGAGATTCAATCAGCCGCGGCGATATTCCAGAGGAACATGGAAAGCTTGCAGAAGTCGGTCCTGCACACCGTGGTCTTCCAGGACGATATCTTGGTTACAGGTCGGAACACCGTCGAGCACCAGCAGAATCTAGAGGAGGTTCTTAGTCGGCTTAATCGTCTGGGCCTAAAACGCTCGAAGTACATTTTCCTTGCGCCTGAAGTGGAGTTCCTGGAGAGAAACATAGAAACATAGAAACATAGAAAATAGGTGTAGGAGTAGGCCATTCGGCCCTTCGAGCCTGCACCACCATTCAATAAGATCATGGCTGATCATTCCCTCAGTACCCCTTTCATGCTCTCACTCCATACCCCTTGATCCCCTTAGCCACAAGGGCCATATCTAACTCCCTCTTTATATATCCAATGAACTGGCATCAACAACTCTCTGCGGCCAGGAATTCCATAGGTTAACAACTCTCTGAGTGAAGAAATTTCTCCTCATCTCAGTCCTAAAGGCCTACCCCTTATCCTAAGACTGTGTATCCTGGTTCTAGACTTCCCCAACATCGGGAACATTCTACCCACATCTAACCTGTCCCGTCCCGTCAAAATCTTATATGTTTCTATGAGATCCCCTCTCATCCTTCTAAACTCCAATGTATAAAGGCCCAGTTGATCCAGTCTCTCCTCATATGTCAGTCCAGCCATCACAGGAATCAGTCTGGTGAACCTTCGCTGCACTCCCTCAATAGCAAGAACGTCCTTCCTCAGATTAGGAGACCAAAACTGAACCCAATATTCCAGGTGAGGCCTCACCAAGTCCCTGTAAAACTGCAACAAGACCTCCCTGCTCCTATACTCAAATCCCCTAGCTATGAAGGCCAACATACCATTTGCCTTCTTCACCGCCTGCTGTACCTGTATGCCAACTTTCAATGACTGATGAACCATGACACCCAGGTCTCGGAGCACTCCCCTTTTCCTAATCTGCCGCCATTCAGATAATATTCTGTCTTCGCATTTTTGCCCCCAAAGTGGATAACCTCACATTTATCCACATTACACTGCATCTGCCATGCATTTGCCCACTCACCTAACCTGTCCAAGTCACCCTGCAGCCACTTAGCGTCCCCCTCACAGCTCACACCGTTACCCAGTTTAGTGTTATCTGCAAACTTGGAGATATTACACTCAATTCCTTCATCTAAATCATTGATGTATATTGTAAAGAGCTGGGGTCCCAGCACTGAGCCCTGAGGCACTCCACTAGTCACTGCCTGCCATTCTGAAAAGGACCCGTTTATCCCGACTCTCTGCTTCCTGTCTGACAACCAGTTCTCTAACCACGTCAGTACATTACCCCCAATACCATGTGTTTTAATTTTGCACACCAATCTCTTGTGTGGGACCTTGTCAAAAGCCTTTTGAAAGTCCAAATACACCACATCCACTGGTTCTCCCTTATCCACTCTACTAGTTACATCCTCAAAAAATTCCAGAACATTTGTCAAGCATGATTTCCCCTTCATAAATCCATGCTGACTTGGACCGATCCTGTCACTGCTTTCCAAATGCGCTGCTATTTCATCCTTAATAATTGATTCCAACATTTTCCCCACTATTGATGTCAGGCTAACCGGTCTATAATTACCCGCTTTCTCTCTCCCTCCCGTTTTAAAAAGTGGTGTTCCATTAGCTACCCTCCAGTCCAAAGGAACTGACCCAGAATTGATAGACTGTTGGAAAATGATCACCAATGCATCCACTATTTCTAGGGCCACTTCCTTAAGTACTCTGGGATGCAGACTATCAGGCCCCAGGGATTTATTGGCCTTCAATCCCATCAATTTCCCGAACACAATTTCCCGACTAAAAAGGATATCCTTCAGTTCCTCCTTCTCACTCGACCCTCGGTCGCCTAGTACTTCGGAAGGTTATTTGTGTCTTCCTTCGTGAAGACAGAACCAAAATATTTGTTCAATTGGTCTGCCATTTCTTTGTTTCCCATTATAAATTAACCTGAATCTGACAGCAAGGGACCTACGTTTGTCTTCACTAATCTTTTTCTCTTCACATATCTATAGAAGCTTTTGCAGTCAGTTTTTATGTTCCCAGTAAGCTTCCTCTCGTACTCTATTTTCCCCCTCTTAATTAAACCCTTAGTCCACCTCTGTTGAATTCTAAATTTCTCCCAGTCCTCAGGTTTGTTATTTTTTCGAGCCAATTTATATGCCTCTTCCTTGGATTTAACACTATCCTTATTTTCCTTTGTTAGCCAAGGTTGAGCCACCTTCACCGTTTTATTTTTACAGGGATGTATAATTGCTGAAGTTCATCCATGTGATCATTAAATGTTTGCCATTGCCTATCCACCGTCAACCCTTTAAGTATCATTTGTCAGTCTATTCTAGCCAATTCACGCCTCAAACCATCGAAGTCTCGTGTGGATAGTGGGTAAAACGCTTGAAACTATCATTAAGGCAGAAATAGCGGGACATCTAGATAGGAATAGTGCAATCATGCAATCGCAGCATGGATTCATGAAGGGCAAATCATGTTTAACTAATTTACTGGAATTCTTTGAGGATATAACGAGCATGGTGGATAGAGGTGTACCGATGGATGTGGTGTATTTAGATTTCCAAAAGGCATTCTATAAGATTACTGCAGAAGATAGAGGTACGTGGAGTCAGAGGAAATGTATTAGCATGGATAGAGAATTGGCTGGCTAACAGAAAGCAGAGAGTCGGGATAAATGGGTCCTTTTCGGGTTGGAAATCGGTGGTTAGTGGTGTGCCACAGGGATCGGTGCTGGGACCACAACTGTTTACAATATACATAGATGACCTGGAAGAGGGGACAGAGTGTAGTGTAACAAGATTTGCAGATGACACAAAGATTAGTGGGAAAGCGGGTTGTGTAGAGGACACAGAGAGGCTGCAAAGAGATTTTGATAGGTTAAGCGAATGGGCTAAGATTTGGCAGATGGAATACAAAGTCGGAAAGTGTGAGGTCATCCACCTTGGGAAAAAAAACAGTAAAAGGGAATATTATTTGAATGGGGAGAAATTACAACATGCTGAGGTGCAGAGGGACCTGGGGGTCCTTGTGCATGAATCCCAAAAAGTTAGTTTGCAGGTGCAGCAGGTAATCAGGAAGGCGAATGGAATGTTGGCCTTCATTGCGAGAGGGATGGAGTACAAAAGCAGGGAGGTCCTGCTGCAACTGTACAGGGTATTGGTGAGGCCGCACCTGGAATACTGCGTGCAGTTTTGGTCACCTTACTTAAGGAAGGATATACTAGCTTTGGAGGGGGTACAGAGACGATTCACTAGGCTGATTCCAGAGATGAGGGGTTACCTTATGATGTTAGATTGAGTAGACTGGGTCTTTACTCGTTGGAGTTCAGAAGGATGAGGGGTGATCTTATAGAAACATTTAAAATAATGAAAGGGATAGACAAGATAGAGGCAGAGAGGTTGTTTCCACTGGTCGGGGAGACTAGAACTAGGGGGCACAGCCTCAAAATACGGGGGAGCCAATTTAAAACCGAGTTGAGAAGGAATTTCTTCTCCCAGAGGGTTGTGAATCTGTGGAATTCTCTGCCCAAGGAAGCAGTTGAGGCTAGCTCATTGAATGTATTCAAGTCACAGATAGATAGATTTTTAATCAATAAGGGAATTAAGGGTTATGGGGAGCGGGCGGATAAGTGGAGCTGAGTCCACGGCCAGATCAACCATGATCTTGTTAAATGGCGGAGCAGGCTCGAGGGGCTAGATGGCCTACTCCTGTTCCTAATTCTTATGTTCTTATTATGGTTGCGTATGAATCCAGGAGTCTGTCTAAGGCTGAGAGAGCCTACAGCATGATTGAAAAAGAAGCGTGTGTCTCTGGGGTAAAGAAAATGCGTCAGTACCTGCTCTGGCTAAAAATTGATTTGGAAACTGACCATAAGCCACTGATATCCCTATTTTCCGAGAGTAAGCGGATAAATACTAATGCATCGGCCCGCATCCAGAGATGGGCGCTCACGTTGTCCGCATACAACTATGTCATCCACCACAGGCCAGACACAGAAAATTGTGCCGATGCTCTCAGCAGGCTGCCATTGCTCACCACAGGGGTGGAAATGGCGTAGCTCACAGATTTAGTCATGGTTATGGAAGCATTTGAGAGTAAGCAATCATCTGTCACAGCCCGACAGATTAGAACCTGGACGAGCCAGGACCCCTTACTGTCCCTAGTCAAAAACTATGTGCTTCACGGGAGTTGGCCCAGTGTCCCAGTGGAAATGCAGGAAGAGATAAAGCCATTCCAGCAGTGCAAAGATGAAATGTCTATACAGGCAGACTGCCTTCTGTGGGGAAATCGGGTAGTGGTCCCCAAGAAGGGCAGAGACACTTTCATCAATGATCTCTACAGCACCCATCCAGACATTATAATGATGAAAGCGATAGCCAGATCCCATGTGTGGTGGCCTGGTATCGATACGGACTTAGAGTCCTGCGTGCACAGATGTCACACATGCTCGCAGTTAAGTAATGCACCCAGGGAGGCGCTACTAAGTTTATGGTCTTGGCCCTCCAAACTGTGGTCTAGGGTCCATGTCGACTATGCAGGCCCGTTCTTGGGTAAAATTTCCTTGTGGTTGTAGATGGATTGAATGTGAGATAATATCAGCTAGCACGTCCCCTGCCACCACTGAAAGCCTGCGGGCCATGTTTGCCATGTACGGGCTACCCGATGTCCTGGTGAGCGACGACGGGCCAAGTTTTACCATTTCCAAGTTCAAAGAATTCATGATCCGCAACGGGATCAAACATGTCACATCTGCCCCATTTAAACCAGCGTCCAATGGTCAGGCAGAGAGAGCAGTGCAAACTATCAGCAGGGCTTGAAGAGGGTAACTGAAGGCTCACTGCAGACTCACCTATCCCAAGTCCTGCTTAGCTATCGCACGAGACACCACTCACTTACTGGGATCCCACCTGCTGAATTGCTTATGACAAGGCTCTCGTTAGTTCACCCTGATCTACATGAACATGTAGAGAGCAGGCGGCTTCAACAAAGTACATACCATGATCGCGCAAATGTGTCACGCGAGATTGAAATCAATGATCCTGTATTTGTTTTGAATTATGGACAAGGTCTCAAGTGGCTTCCCGGCACTGTTGTGGCCAACAAGGGCAGCAGGGTGTTTCGGGTCAAACTTTCAAATGGACTCATTCACCCGAAACACTTGGACCAAATCAAACTCAGATTCACGGACTATCCAGAGCAACCCAATTTGGACCCTACCTTCTTTGACCCCCCAACACACACCAGTGGCAACCGACACAGCGGTTGACCACGAAGCAGAACCCATCATCCACAGCGGCCCAGCAGAACTCACCACACCAGGCAGCCCAGCAAGGCCAGCTGCACAGCAGCCCAGCGAGGGCCCAACAGATGATTCACCAATACCAGCATTTGCTCCGAGACGATCAACCAGGGCAAGAAGGGCCCCAGATTGACTCACCTTGTAAATAGTTACACTGTTAACTTTGGCGGGGACAATGTTGTTATATATGTAAACTTGAATATACTCTGTACAGCCACCAGAGGGCTCACCCACTGGAGTCCCACAGGATCCCTTGGAAGCACAGGTATTGAAGGAGGCCTCACAGGTTGGAGAGGCACTCTGGAGACCTGCAATAAAAGACTAAAATCACACTTTACTTTGAGCTCACAGTATTCAGTCTAACTCTTTCTTCATACATAACGTCTACAGTGTGTGAGTGACTTGTAAGATAGTAAAGAAAAAACTTGCATTTTAAGAGCATAAGAGATTAAGAACATAAGAATTAGGAACAGGAGTAGGCCATTTAGCTCCTCAAGCCTGCTCCGTCATTCAAAGAGATCATGGCTGATCTTCTACCTCAACTCCACTTTCCTGCACTATCCCCATATCTCTTGATTCCCTTCAAATCCAAAAATCTATCGCTCTCTGCTTTGAATATAAAAGACTGAGCCTCTACAGCTCTCTGGAGTAGAGAATTCCAAAGATTCACCAACCTCTGAGTGAAGAGATTTCTCCTCATCTCAGTGATAAATAGCTGACCCCTTATTCAGCGACTGTGAACCCTGGCTCTAGACTCCTCAGCCAGAGGAAACATCCTCCCTGCATCTACCCTGTCAAGCCCTGTAAGAATTTTGTATGTTGCAATGCGATCACCTCTCATTCTTCTACACTTGAGAGAATGTAAGCCTGGTCCACTCAGTCTCTCCTCGCAGGACAATCCCCCCATCCCAGGAATCAGTCTGGTAAACCTTCATTGCACTTCCTCAATGGCAAGTCTATCCTTCCTTCGGTAAATAGACACAATATTCCAGGTGCGGTCTCATCAGGGCCCTGTATAATTGCAGCAAGTTGTCTTTACTCTTGTACTCAAATCGTCTTGCAACAAAGGTCAACATACCATTTGCTTTCTTAATTGCTTGCTGTACCTGCATGTTAACTTTCAGTGGTTCATGTACAAGGACACCCAGGTCCCTCTGAACACCAACATTCCCAATCTCTCACCTTTTAAAAATTACTCCACTTTTCTATTTTTCCTACCAAAGTGGATAACATTACATTTCTCCACATTATATTCCATTTGCCATGTTGTTGCTCACTCACTTAGCCTGTCTATATCCCCTTGAAGTCTCTTTGCATCCTCCTCACAACTTACATTCCCACCTAGCTTTGTATCATCTTGGATATATTACATTTGGTTCCCTCATCCAAATCATTGATATAGCTTGTGCAGAGCTGGGGCCCAAGCACAGATCCTTGCGGTACCTCAATAGTGACAGCCTGTCAACCGGAAAATTACCCGTTTATTCCTACTCTCTGTTTTCTGTCTGTTAACCAATCCTCAATCCATGCTAGTATATTACCCCCCAATCCCATGAGCCCTAATTTTGTTTAATAACCTCTTGTATGGCACCTTATCAAATGCATTCTGAAAATCCAAATACACCACATCCACTGGTTCCCCCTTATCTATTCTGCTAGTTACAACCTCAAAAAACTCTAACAGATTTGTCAAACATGATTTTCCTTGCATAAATCCATGTTGACTCTGCCCAATCCTGTTATTATTTTCTAAGTGCCCTGTTACCATGTCCTTAATAATAGATTCTAGCATTTTCCCTATTACTGATGTCAGGCTAACTGGTCTGTAGTTCCCCGTTTGCTCTCTCCCTTCTTTCTTAAATAGCGGGATTATATTACCTATTTACCAATCTGCAGGAACCATTCTAGAATCTATGGAATTTTGGAAGATGACAACCAATGCATTCGCTATCTCTATAGACACCTCTTTCAAAACCCTTGGATGTAGGCCATCAGGTCCAGGGTCTTTTTCTATTTTGCCTATCTTGTCTAAAGGTTAAGTATCCTGGAATATGTAGTTCCCAACCGTGGTCACTTTGCAACCACGTCTCCTCATTGGCTATTCGATCAAACCTAATCATTTCTATCTGCGCTTTGAATTCATCTATTTTGTTGCGAATGCTTCGCACAATCAGATATAATAGCTTTAGCTCTGACCTTTCTCTATTTTTCCCTGATGTCACTGTAGTCAGTTATGCCCTATTACCTTTGTTACTCTCTCTGTCCCTTCCTGACCCACTCTGCTTAATTTTACCCCAAACTCTGCTCTGTTCTAGAGCCTTGACATTTCTCTTGCTGCTTTTAAATTTAATCTTTCCTGAACTCTCCCACCCCACTTCATTAGTTTAAAGCCCTATCTACTATCCTAGTTATTCGATTTTCCGGGACACTGGTTCCAACCCGGTTCAAGTGGAGCCCGTCCCAATGGAACAGCTGCCTCTTTCCCCACTACTGGTGCCAGTGCCCCATGAAGCAAAACCCCTGCCTCCCACGCCACTCTTTGAGCCACACATTTAACTTTCTAATCTGCTTATCCCGATATCAATTGGCGTGTGGCTCAGGTAAAAATCCAGAGGTTAATTTGGACCCCAACTCCTCAAACTCTTTCAGCAGAACCTCATTCCTTGTTCTACCTATGTCATTGGTTCCTAAGTGGACCACGATAATTGGATCCTCACTTTCCCACTCCAAGTTCTTCTCCAGCCAGAATTTTCGGCCGAATTCAACTGAGAATTGCATCAAAGAGCCCTAGCAAAACGAATATGGATAGCAAAGATAAAACCATCCTATTATGTCTTGAATGAAGAGTCAGACTAGATACTGCAAGCTCAAAGTAAGTGTGACCGTAGTCCTTTATTACAGATCTCAGAGCACCTCTCCAGCCTGTGAGGCCTCCTTATATACAGGTGCTCCCAAGGGATTGTGGGATACCTTGGGACTCCAGCGGATAAGTCCTCTGGTGGTTAGACATGGAAATTACAGGTTTACATGCATAACAACACTCTGTTCCGCCCTCCCCCCCGCCCCACAAAGTCAATAGTGTAACTATTTACAATGTGAGTCGATCTGGGGCCTTCCTTTCCCTGGTTGATCGTCTCGGTACAAATGCTGGTGTTAGTGAGTCGTTTATTGGGCCTTCGCTGGGTGCTGCGCAGCTGGCCTTGCTGGGCTGCTGGGGATGGTGAGCCTTGCTGGGCTGCTGGGGATGATGGGTTCTGCTTCGTGGTCAACCGCTGGGTTGGTTGCCACTTCTGTGTGTGTTGGAGGATCGATAAAGGTAGAGTCTATTGTGGGTTGTTCTGGATAGTCCGCAAATCTGTGTTTGGTTTGGTCCAAGTGTTTTCTGCAGGTGAGTCCATTTGCGAGTTTGACAACAAACACCCTACTCCGCTCTTTGGCCAAAACAGTGCCAGCAATCCACTTGGGACCTTGTCCATAGTTCAACACAAATACAGGATCATTTACTTCAATTTCTCGTGACACATTTGCACGATCATGATATGTATTCTTTTGAAGCCACTTGCTCTCTGCCTGTTCGTGCAGATCAGGGTGGACTAATGAGAGCCTTGTCTTAAGTGCAGTTCAGCGGGAGGGACCCCAGTGAGCGAGTGGGGTCTTGTGCGGTAACTAAACAGGACTTGGGATAAGCGAGTCTGCAGTGAGCCTTCAGTTACTCTTTTCAAGCTTTGCTTGATTGTTTGAACTGCTCATTCCGCCTGACCGTTGGACGCTGGCTTAAACGGGGCAGACGTGACATGTTTGACCCCATTGCGGGTCATGAATTTTTTGAATTCGGCACTGGTAAAGCACGGCCCATTGTCACTTACAAGGACATCAGGCAGGCCGTGCATGGCAATCATGGCCCGTAGGCTTTCAATGGTGGCAGCGGATGTGCTTGCCAACATTATCATACATTCAATCCACTTGGAGTACGCATCTATAACCACTAAAAACACTTTTCCCAAGAATGGGCCTGCATAGTCGACATGAACCCGAGACCATGGTTTGGACGGCCAAGACCATAAACTTAGTGGCGCCTCCCTGGGTGCATTGCTTAACTTGGAACATGTATTACATTTGTGCATGCAGGACTCTAAGTCTGCATCGATACCGGGCCACCACACGTGGGATCTGGCTATCACTTTCATCATAACAATGCCTGGGTGAGTACTGTGGAGATCATTAATGAAAGTGTCCCTGCCCTTTTTTGGCACAACCACCCGATTACCCCATAGAAGGCAGTCCGCCTGTATAGACATTTCATCTTTGCGCCGCTGGTACGGCTTTATTTCTTCCTGCATCTCTAACGGGACACTAGACCAACTCCTGTAGAGCATACAGTTTTTTAACTAAGGACAGTAAGGGGTCCTGGCTCATCCACGTTCTAATCTGTTGGGCAGTAACAGGTGATTGCTCACTCTCGAATGATTCCATTACCATGACTAGATCTGTAGACTGTGCCATCTCCACCCCGGTGTTGGGCAATGGCAGCCTAATGAGAGCATCGGCACAGTTTTCTGTGCCTGGCCTGTGGCGAATGGCGTAGTTGTATGCGGATAACATGAGCGCCCATCTCTGGATGCGGACCGATGCATTCGTATTTCTCCACTTATTTTGAGAAAAGAGGGATATAAGCGGCTTATGGTTTCCAATTCAACTTTGAGCCCAAACAGATATTGATGCATTTTCTTTACCCCGTAAACACATGCTAACGGTTCTTTTTCAATCATACTGTAGGCCCTCTCGGCCTCAGACAGACTTCTGGATGCATAAGCAACTGGTTGCAATTTTCCAAATTCATTAGCTTGTTGCAATACACACCCGACCCCGTATGATGACGCATCACATGCTAGTACCAAACGTTTACGTGGATCATACAACACAAGCAATTTGTTTGAACATAACAGCTTCCTAGCTTTCTGAAAGGCATTTTCTTGGCTTTTATCCCATACCCATTCGTCTCCTTTATACAGTAAAGAGTGCAGGGGTTCTAACAATGTGCTAAGACCCAGTAAGAAGTTACCAAAGCAGTTCAGGAGTCCTAGAAACGACGGCAGCTCTGTCACGTTCTGTGGTCTTGGTGCATTTTTGATTGCCTCCATCTTCGAATCGGTGGGCCTGATGCCGTCCGCCGTGCTGTTGGGGAGGAGTTAAACTAATATGGCAAGTGGGTGGGAACCTATGCAGGGAGACAGAGGGAAGTAGAATGGGGGCAGAAGCAAAGTGGAGGGCAGAGAAACCTAAGGCAAAAATCAAAAAGGGCCACATTGCAGGAAAATTCTAAAGGGGCAAAGTGTGTTAGAAAGACAAGCCTGAAGGCTCTGTGCCTCAATGCGAGGAGTATTCGGAATAAAGTGGACGAATTAATTGCGCAGATAGCAGTTAACGGGTTTGCTGTAATTGGCATCACGGAGACATGGCTCCAGGGTGACCAAAGCTGGGAACTCAACATCCAGGGGTATTCAACATTCAGGAAGGATAGACAGAAAGGAAAAGGAGGCGGGGTGGCATTGCTAGTTAAAGAGGAAATTAATGCAATAGTAAGAAAGGACATTAGCTTGGATGATGTGGAATCTATATGGGTAGAGCTACGGAATACCAAAGGGCAGAAAACGCCAATAGGAGTTGTGTACAGACCACCAAACCTTAGTGGCGAGGTTGGGGACAGCATCAAACAAGAAATTAGGGAAGCATGCAATAAAGGTACAGCAGTTATCATGGGTGATTTTAATCTACATATTGATTGGGCTAACCAAACTGGTAGCAATGCGGTGGAGCAGGATTTCCTGGAGTGTATTAGGGATAGTTTTCAAGACCAATATGTCAAGGAACCAACTAGGGAGCTGGGCATCCTAGACTGGGTGATGTGTAATGAGAAAGGACTAATTAGCAATCTTGTTGTGCAAGGCCTCTTGGGGAAGAATGACCATAACACGGTAGAATTGTTCATTAAGGTGGAGATTGACACAGTTAATTCAGAAACTATGGTCCTGAACTTAAGGAAAGGTAACTTCATAAGAACATAAGAATTAGGAACAGGAGTAGGCCATCTAGCCCCTCGAGCCTGCTCCACCATTCAACAAGATCATGGCTGATCTGGCCATGAACTCAGCTCCACTTACCCGCCCGCTCCCCATAACCCTCAATTCCCTTATTGGTTAAAAATCTATCTATCTGTGACTTGAATACATTCAATGAGCTAGCCTCAACTGCTTCCTTGGGCAGAGAATTCCACAAATTCACAACCCTCTGGGAGAAGAAATTCCTTCTCAACTCGGTTTTAAATTGGCTCCCCCGTATTTTGAGGCTGTGCCCCCTAGTTCTAGTCTCCCCGACCAGTGGAAACAACCTCTCTGCCTCTATCTTGTCTATCCCTTTCATTATTTTAAATGTTTCTATAAGATCACCCCTCATCCTTCTGAATTCCAACGAGTAAAGACCCAGTCTACTCAATCTATCATCATAAGGTAACCCCCTCATCTTCGGAATCAGCCGAGGGAATCATCTCTGTACCCCCTCCAAAGCTAGTATATCCTTCCTTAAGTAAGGTGACCAAAACTGCACGCAGTACTCCAGGTGCTGCCTCACCAATACCCTTTCCAGTTGCAGCAGGACCTCCCTGCTTTTGTATTCCATCCCTC
This sequence comes from Pristiophorus japonicus, assembly GCF_044704955.1. Taxonomy (NCBI): domain Eukaryota; kingdom Metazoa; phylum Chordata; class Chondrichthyes; family Pristiophoridae; genus Pristiophorus; species Pristiophorus japonicus. The sequence goes on along the minus strand of NC_091986.1, from coordinate 42,634,895 downwards.
TCGCAATGAAGGCCAACATTCCATTCGCCTTCCTGATTACCTGCTGCACCTGCAAACTAACTTTTTGGGATTCATGCACAAGGACCCCCAGGTCCCTCTGCACCGCAGCATGTTGTAATTTGTCCTCATTCAAATAATATTCCCTTTTACTGTTTTTTTTCCCCAAGGTGGATGACCTCACACTTTCTGACATTGTATTCCATCTGCCAAACCTTAGCCCATTCGCTTAACCTATGCAGCCTCTCTGTGTCCTCTACACAACCCGCTTTCCCACTAATCTTTGTGTCATCTGCAATTTTGTTACACTACACTCTGTCCCCTCTTCCAGGTCATCTATGTATATTGTAAACAGTTGTGGTCCCAGCACCGATCCCTGTGGCACACCACTAACCACCGATTTCCAACCCGAAAAGGACCCATTTATCCCGACTCTCTGCGTTCTGTTCGCCAGCCAATTCTCTATCCATGCTAATACATTTCCTCTGACTCCGCCTACCTCTATCTTCTGCAGTAACCTTTTGTGTGGCACCTTATCGAATGCCTTTTGGAAATCTAAATACACCACATCCATCGGTACACCTCTATCCACCATGTTCATTATATCCTCAAAGAATTCCAGTAAATTAGTTAAACATGATTTCCCCTTCATGAATCCATGCTGCGTCTGCTTGATTGCACTATTCCTATCTAGATGTCCCGCTATTTCTTCCTTAATGATAGTTTCAAGCATTTTCCCCACTACAGATGTTAAACTAACCAGTCTATAGTTACCTGCCTTTTGTCTGCCCCCTTTTTTAAACAGAGTCGTTACATTAGCTGCTTTCCAATCTGCTGGTACCTCCCCAGAGTCCAGAGAATTTTGGTAGATTATAATGAATGCATCTGGTATAACTTCCGCCATCTCTTTTAATACCCTGGGATGCATTTCATCAGGACCAGGGGACTTGTCTACCTTGAGTCCCATTAAGCGGTTGCAATTTCCCCAAATCATTAGCTTGTTGCAACGCATCACATGCTAGTACCAAACGCTTACATGGATCAAACAACACAAGCAATTTGTTTGAGCATAACAATTTTCTAGCTTTTACAAAGGCATTTTCTTGGCTTTTGCCCCATACCCATTCATCCCCTTCACGTAGTAAAGCGTGCAGTGGTTCTAACAGTGTGCTGAGACCCGGTAAGAAGTTACCAAAGTAGTTCAGGATTCCTCGAAACGACCGCAGCTCCATCACGTTCTGTGGCCTCGGTGCGTTCTCGGTTGCCTCAGTCTTTGAATCGGTGGGCCTGATGCAGTCCGCTGCGATCCTCCTTCCCAGGAACTCCACTTCAGGTGCCAGGAAAACGCACTTCGAGCGTTTTAACCTGAGCCCCACGCAGTTGAGTTGACAAAGAACCTCCTCCAGGTTCTGCAGATGCTCGACTGTGTCCCAACCTGTAACCAAGATGTCGTCCTGGAAGACTATGGTGCATGGGACCGACTTCGGTAAGCTTTCCAAGTTTCTCTGGAATATAGCTGCCGCTGATCGAATTCCAAACGGGCATCTGTTATAAATGAAGAGACCTTTGTGTGTGTTGATGCAGGTGAGGCCCTTCGATGATTCCTCCAGCTCCTGCGTCATGTCGGCTGAAGTCAAATCCAGCTTCCTGAACATCTTTGCTTCCGCCAGCGTTGCAAAGAGGTCGTCGGCCTTTGGCAGTGGGTATTGGTCCTGCAGGAAGAAACAATTATTATTTACTTTGTAATTGCCTCAGATTCTGACGGTGCCGTCTCCCTTGAGGACTGGGACAATAGGACTGGCCCACTAATTGAATTAGATCGGTGAAATGATGCCCTCTCTTTGCAGCCGGTCTAGCTCGATCTCTACCCTTTCTCTCATCATGTACGGTACTGCCCTCGCCTTGTGATGGATGGGTCGCGCCCCCGGAATCAGGTGGATCTGCACGTTTGCTCCTTGGAATTTCCCAATGCCTGGTTCGAACAGCGAAAGGAACTTGTTTAAGACTTGGGCACACGAAGTATTGTCAGCGGGCGATAGCACTCGGACGTCGTCCCAGTTCCAGCATATCTTTCCCAGCCAGCTCCTGCCGAGCAGCGTGGGACCATCGGCCGGTACCACCCAGAGTGGTAGTTTGTGTGCCGCTCCATCGTAGGAGCTTTATGGTAACACTGCCGATTACAGGAATCAGTTCCTTTGTGTAAGTTCTTAGTTTTGTGCGAATTGGAGTTAAGACTGGCCTTGAAGCCTTGCTGCACCACAATTTTTCAAAAGTCTTTTTGCTCATGATGGACTGGCTTGTGCCTGTGTCCATTTCCATTGACACCCGAGTACATTTAGTTCCACATTCAGCATTATCGGGGGACACTTTGTGGTAAATGTATGCACACCATGTACCTCTGCCTCCTTGGTCTGAGGCTCTGGTTCATCGTGATCCACCGTGGATCTGTCCTCCTCTGCAACATGGTGGTTTGCAGGATTAACAGGATTTGCAGCTCGCCTGCACATACATTGGAGATGTCCCATTGTTCCACAGCCCTTGCAAACGTACCCTTTGAAGCGGCATGAATGGAAACTATGATCACCCCCGCAGTGCCAACAAGGTGTTAATGGCCTGGCATTCATCACCCTTGATGGTGGACTCTGAGACATCTGTGGACGTGCAGCTGCAGGCATGTGTGACCTGCCCTGTATGTTGCGATTTGAAAACAACATCACTTTGTTCACAGTACTTGTAGCAACACTTGTGTGCTGAGAGATTTGCTTAGTAATGTCACTGGTGGCAATGAACGCCTGGGCTTTTGCGATGGCCTTACTCAAGGTTGGGTCTCTACAGTCAAGAGTTTGCGAAGTATGATTTTGTGGCCAATGCCAAGTACGAAAAAGTCTTGAGCATGTGCTCCAAATGTCCTTCAAATTCGCAATGTCCTGCGAGGCGTCTTAGCTCGGCGACATAACTCGCCACTTCCTGGCCTTCAGACGTTTTGTAGGTGTAGAACCGGTACCTCGCCATCAGAACACTGTCCTTCGGGTTCAAATGCTCCCGGACCAATGTGCACAAATCATCGTACGATTTCTCCGTGGGTTTCGCTGGAGTAAGCAGAGTTTTCATGAGGCCATACGTTGGTGCCCCGCAGACAGTGAGGAGAATCACCCTCCGTTTGGCAGCATTTTCTTCTCCATCTAGCTCGTTGGCTATGAAGCATTGGTCGAGTCGCTCCCCAAAGGTTTCCCAATCATCTCTCTCCGAGAATCTCTCCAGGATGCCCACTGTTCGCTGCATCTTTGGGTTCGCTATCTGTATCTTATCGCCAGTTGTTATGTATGAAGAAAGAGCTCAAAGTAAAGTGTGACCATAGTCTTTTATTGCAGGTCTCCAGAGTGCCTCTGCAACCTGTGAGGCCTCCTTCAATACCTGTGCTCCCAAGGGATTATGGGATCCCTTGGGACTCCAGTGGATGAGCCCTCTGGTGGCTGTACAGAGTATATGCAAGTTTACATATATAACAGTAGACACTTCATTATTTAATTTTGTATCTCTGATGTAATACTCTATTTCGCTGAGAAATTGGCAGAATCCCTAGAGAAACTATATAAACGGCCATAAAAACAAAAAAGCTGGAAACATTCAGCAGGTCAGGCAGCATCTGTGGAGAGAAAAACAGAGTTATCGTTTCAGGTCGATGACTTTTCGTCAGCACTGGAAAAGGTTAGAGATGTAACAGATTGTTAAGCAAGTGTAAAGACAGGGAAAGGGGGGCAGGGAGGGAAGAACAAATAGGAAGGTCTGTGACAGGATGGAAGGCAGAAGAGATTAAGAAACAAAACGGATGATGATGAAAAGCAAAAGGAGATGGTAATGGGACAAGTTAAGAAACAAAATATGAGCTAGATAGGGCGTAAACGGAAATAACAGAATCATCAATAGCTGCTGTGTGAAAGAGAGGAAATAACAGAAAAAATAGAAAAGAAAATAGCGGCAGGGGTTATGGTCTGAAATTGTTGAACTCGATGTTGAGTCCAGAATGCTGTAAGGTGTCTAATCAAAAGATGAGGTGCTGTTCCCTGAGCTTACATTGAGCTTTGTTGGAACAGTGTAAGAGGCCGAGGACAGAGAGGTCAGAGGGCAAGTGGAGTGGAGAATTAAAGTGACAGGCGACTGAAAGCTCGGGGTCACGTTTACAGACTGAATGGAGGTGTTCTGCAAAGTGGTCACCCAATCTGCATTTGGTCTCCCCAATGTAGAGGCAATCGCATCAGTGAGCAATGTTACGCCATGAACGGCCATGTTAGCTATTTACATAATTTCTCCAGAGTTTCTGTCAGCCTCTCGCTGGAGAAGAACTGTGGAATTCCCAGGTGAATGTATATCACTGACTTATATTCAATAGTTTTGGCGCTATCATAGAATCAACAGCAAAGAAAGAGGCCATTCGGCCCATTGTGCCTGTGACAGCTCTTTGAAAGAGCTATCCAATTAGTCCCACTTCCCCCTGCTCTTTCCATATCGTCCTGTAAAGTTTTCCTTTTCAAGTATTTATTCAATTTCCTTTTGAAAGTTACTATTGAATCTGCTTCCACCACCCTTTCAGGCAGCGCATTCCAGATCACAACAACTCGTTGTGTAAAAAACATTCTCCTCCACTCCACTCTAGTTCTTTTGCCAATTACTTTAAATCTGTGTCCTCTGGTTATCGACCCTCCTGCCAGTGGAAACAGTTTCTCCTTATTTACTCTAACAAAACACCTCTATTAAATCTCCCCATAACCTTCTCTAAGGAGAACAATCCCAGCTTCTCCAGTCTCTCCGGGTAACTGAGGTCCCTCACTCTTGGTACCATTCTCGTAAATCTCCTCTGTAACATCTCCAAAGTCTTGACATCCTTCCTAAAATGTGCTGCCCAGAATTGGAGACAGTACTCCAGCTGCGGCCTAACCAGTGACTTATAAAGGTTTAGCATAACTTTTTCGAGTTTTGTACTGTGTGCCCCTATTTATAAAGCCCAGGATCTTAATACAAGAAGCCTGTGTTCATAGTTCCCGAAGACACAAAATTACACTTCGATATTTTGTAGCCTATAAGATGTAAGAAGAACAATTCCCGCTTCTCTACTTTCTTTACATAACGGAAGCCCCCTTCAAAACATCGTTCAAATGTTATTGGCTTCATTGATGACTGCTTTGAAATGGTTCGACATTTTGAGCGTTGAGTCTGCTCGTATTCCTAGGTGTCTTTCAACCTCATCCTTCACCATTTCAACAGCATTCACGCACTATGTATGTCACCCACTTTGGATTTGCCTCCTTCATTTTTCATGCCCCTCCCAGTTTTCTATCGTCTGAAAATTTGACCAATGATTTTCAACTTAGAAATAGAAAGATTCAGCCTTGGTGCATCCCTTGATGTCCTCTTTCCCCCCGCACCCTAACATTATCCCTCTAACCAGTACCAGTTTCAGATTCAAAGATAACAAGGGCCTTTCCATGCACAGTGAGGTATTAAACAATATGTGCTGCCTGCATTATGCTATTAAAACTAGGTTGACTAACACTCCTGTAACTTTTTGTTACATATTAGGTGCATTGTCCTGAACTTTGCTCCAGCAAACGCCCAACTTCCTGGGTCAAAGGTCAGGAGGATCCATGCTAGTATGTAACAAAATATTACAGAACAACATCAACTTGCATTATATAGCGTCTTTATCGTAGTAAAACGTCCCAAGGTGCTTCACAGGAGCGTTATCAGACAAAATTTGACACTGAATCACATAAGCATAGGTGACCAAAAGCTTTATCAAAGAGGTAAGTTTTAAGGAGAGGTAGAGAAGCTTTATCAAAGAGGTAAGTTTTAAGGAGAGGTAGAGAAGCGGAGAGGTTTGGGAGGGAATCCCAGAGCTTCGGGTTCAGGCAGCTGAAGTCACAGCCGCTAAATGTGGAACGATGAAAATCAGGGTTGCTCAAGAGGCCAGAAGTTGAAGAGCGCAGAGATCTTGGAGGGTTGTAGGGCTGGAGGAGGTTACAGAGATGGGGAAAAGCGAGGTTGTGGAGGGATTTGAAAATAAGGATGAGAATTTTAAATTTGAGGCATTGCTGGACTGGGAGCCAATGTAGGTCTGTGAGTGGGTGAATGGGACTTGGTGCGAGTGAGGATACTCGCATTATTCAAGCGTGCATACTAGTTATAGTGGGCCCAAGTTTCGGGCCGCGCTGTTCGACCTGGACGCCCGTTTTTCGCGCCGGAAAGTGCGCCGAAAAAATACCTGCAGATTCTCCGGCTCCCTGCAGGTCCTTTGGAGCTCGGCGCAGCACGAGCTGTGGGGGGCGGAGCCAGATCCCTGCACTGAAATCAGTGCCGGGACCTCTGCACAGGCGCGCTAGAGTGGGCACGCATGTGCAGTAGCTCCAGGCGCCCAAAACTGTGTGGGAGGGACCCGAAGCACGCAGCCCCTAGCCCTGGCCGAATGGGCTCACTGGGGCGGCAAAGATCAGGCTGCACCTCCCTCGTCCAGCTCCTGCTCTGGCTCCAGCTTCCTCCCCTGTTCGGCTGGCTCTCTCAACCCCCTACCCACCCCCCCAGCTCCTGCTCCAACAGCCCCCCCAGCTCCCGCTCCGCTCCCCCCTCCAGCTCCGCTGCGACCCTCCCCCCAAGCTCCCGCTCCGCACCCCCCCAGCTCCCGCTCCGCCCCCCCCCCCAGCTCCCACTCCGACCCCCCCCCAGCTCCCACTCCGCTCCCCCCCAGCTCCCGCTCCGACCCCCCCGCAACTCCCGCTCCGACCCCCCCCCCCAGCTCCCACTCCGCTCCCCCCCAGCTCCCTCTCCGCGCCCCCCCCAGCTCCCGCTCCGACCCCCCCCCCCAGCTCCCACTCCGCTCCCCCCCCCAGCTCCCGCGCTGCACCCCCCCCCAGCTCCCGCTCCGACACCCCCCAGCTCCCGCTCCGACCCCCCCCCCGCAGCTCCCACTCCACTCCCCCCCCAGCTCCCTCTCCGCGCCCCCCCCAGCTCCCACTCTGACGCCCCCCCCAGCTCCCGCTCCGCCCCCCCCCAGCTCCCGCTCCGACCCCCCCCCAGCTCCCTCTCCGCTCTCCCCCCCAGCTCCTGCTCCGACAACTCCCCCTCCCCAGCTCCCGTTCCGACGACCCCCCGCCCCCCCCGCCCCCAGCTCCGGCTTCCCCCGGCCACCTATCTTTAACTCCGGTCCACTCCCTCTTCCTTTGGCGGGGCCCGCCCGCCCGCTCGGCATCTTGCTGGGGGCGGGCTCCGCCCGAAGTCTTGGGCCCGGCTTCTTCACGTCGGCCGGGCCTGTTCAGCCTCCTCCCTCTCCTCTCCCCCTCCCTCTCTCCCTCTCCTCTCCTCTTCCCGACCCTCCCTCCCTCTCACCCCTCCCTCTCCATC
>NC_091986.1:42526582-42627306 GCF_044704955.1 Pristiophorus japonicus | reverse complement strand
CTCCCTCCCTCCTGCTCCTCCTCCTCCCCTCCCCCCCTCCTCCTCCCCCCCCCCCCACTCCCGCTGTCAGAAACACATAGACACTGACAGACAGAGAGTGAGAGAGAGACACTGACAGAGACAGAGAGAGACACACTGGGGGGGGGGGGGCCCATCCCATTACGCTGTTGGAGGGCTCCCAGTGCTGCAGTCGGTGAGTCGAACATTTTTTATTTATTGATTTTTTAATTTTTTATTAATTTTTTTTGATTGATTTATTGGTTGATTTATTGATGTATTTATCATTTATTATTGATGATGGCTCTTTATTTGTAAAACTGAAGTGTTTAATGTTTGTAAACTTCCCTTTCCCCCCCCCCACCGTTCCCTACGCCTGATTTGTAACCTACGCCTGATTTTCTAATTTTTTTGAGCGTACAAAAATCTTCACTTACTCCATTCTAAGTTAGTTTGGAGTAAGTTTTCACTGCCTAAACTTTCAAAACGGGCGTAAGTGGCCGGACACGCCCCCTTTTGAAAAAAAAATCTGTTCCAAACTGAAACTGTTCTAACTGACTCGAACTGGAGCAAACTAAATGCCGAGAATTGCAATTTCTAAGATACTCCATTCTAAACCAGTTGCTCCAAAAAAACAGGAGCAACTCAGGCCGAAACTTGGCCCCAGTGATTGGAAACCCCCAAATTTCCTGGGTACGAAGTTCTGAAAATGTGAGACAAAGGCCCATATTGGCTCCCTCCCTTTTACATTGCCCTGGGATTTCTGGAGCATTGCTGAGGGGGAAGTGGGGTGGCGGGGCGATCACGGACAGGCAAGTCTGTGGCATGCTAATGCGGTTCAGGGGGACATTCCTGATCTTCCTTCTCATTTCCCCGTTTGTCTGAGTGCTGATCATGGTTCCAAAGCTATCCAAAGGCTTCTGGACAGGGCTATCTCGAATAGGCACACCCGAAAGTTCTTGAGATGGAACTGGGGCCTTCTGGCTTTCAAAAGATCCTGGATCTGCACCTCATTTCCGTGTCCCTTTCACTGGCCCTAGCCACTGCCCCGGGAAGTTGTATCTGAGTGGGAGATGTTCCCAGATCGTGGAATTAGCCATTAATTCTGGGACAGAGCAGGAAACACCACCCTCCTGTCTAGTTGCACGAGCTATGTTTCGACATTGAACACTTTAATGGAACCATTTTCATGTTATTTCAACATGGAATGCTGTAATATCATTTGCAGTGGTTTTTTTTATTGAGGCCAACAAAGGAATAAAAGTCCGCCGTTGTGATCAAATGGGGAATTATCCTTTTTGAATTACAGTGACTTTTAGTTTCTCAGCTCTGACAAACCATTCAAAATTTTGTAACGAAAAATATACACGCACGGTCATACATGACATTTGAGTCATCACTTCAAAAAACAGGTAAATAATGAAATGAAAACTGTTTTGGATTATTACAGAAAATTGAAAAACAGCTCTTGGGCTAGAATTTGCATTTCGATCGTTCCTGCTCAAATATTAGCGGTATTCCGGGGGTTGCATCTTTCGAACTGCCGGAATACCGCTAAAGCGCGCTCCCGAGATTTTTGCGTGTTGATTCTCAGCGGTGGCAGTATTCAACGGTAGCGGGCTGGAGCGGGCGGAGGCGAAGTCCCTCGAAGTCGGCGATCTGCTTGCTTTTGTAAAGAAGGCAAGCAGACCCATGGGGCCCAAGTTTCCACATGATTTGCGTCTGATTTTTAGGAGCAACTGGTGGAGAATGGACTATCTTCGAAATCGCAATTCTCCACATTTTTTTTTCTGCAGTTCTAGTCAGGTAGAACAGTTCTACTTTGGAACAGAATTTTTTCTTCAAAAGGGGGCGTGTCCGGCCACTGACGCCTGATTTCAAAGTTTCCACAGTGAAAACGTACTCCAAACTAACTTAGAATGGAGCAAGTGAAGATTTTTGAAGAACTGAAAAAACCTGTTCTACACATTAAAAAATCAGGCGTAGGTTACAAATTAGGCATCCAGAACGAGGGGGGGGGGGGGGGGGGGAAGGGAACTCATTACATTCTACAATAAATCCTTAGTTATATTTATACAAATATTATACAAATAAATCCAACCTGAATAAACATTTATAAGCAAAGAAAAGATTAAATAAACCATGTTCCTATCTGTGTGAAAGTTCTTCAGGCAGGCCTTTAGGAAGCGGTTTGCCGTCGGGATCGAAGGCTGAACGGGCCGGGCCCGAGATTTCGGGCAGGGCCCGTTCCCAGCACCAGAGGTAGGTGGCGTTGGGTCGGGTCAGGGAGAGAGGTTCGGTTTGGGTCGGCGGGGGAGGGAGGGAGAGAGGGGGAGGGAGGGAGAGAGACGGGGAGGGAGGGAGACAGGGAGGGGGAGGGAGGGAGAGAGGGAGGGAGGGAGAGAGGGAGGGGGAGGGAGGGAGAGAGGGAGAGAGGGAGGGAGGGAGGTCAGGTCGGGGAGAGGGAGGTCAGGTCGGGGAGGGGGAGGTCAGGTCGGGGAGGGAGGTCAAGTCGGGGAGAGGGAGGTCAGGTCGGGGAGAGGGAGGTTAGGTCGGGGAGGGGGAGGTCAGGTCGGATCCAGTCCTGGGGTGAGAGTAGAGTCGGGTCGAGTCGGGTGGGAGCGGCAGCGGCAGACGCAGACGGATCGAGTCAAGTCCGGTCCGGTCGGGGGGGGGGTGGGGGGGTGCGGAAGCAGGAGCGGCGGGGAAGCAGGAGCGGCAGTGACAGTCGGGTCCAGTCGGGTCCAGTCGGGGGGGGGGTGGGTGGGAAAGCAGGAGCAGGAATCGGCAGGAAGCAGGAGCTGGCCGTGGGAGGAGCCTTATTCACGCAGCCCCAGTGAGGCCATTCGGCCAGGGCTAGGGGCTGCGTGCTTCGGGCCCCTCCCACACAGTTTCGGGTGCCTGGAGCTACTGCACTTGCGTGCCCACTGTAGCGCGCATGTGCAGAGCTCTCGGCACTGTTTTCGGCGCAGGGTCCTAGCTCCGCCCCCTACAGCTCCTGCTGCGCCGCGCCGAGGGCCAGAGGACCTGCGGGGAGGTGGAGAATACGGAGGGTTTTTTTAGGCGCACTTTGTTGGCGAAAAACGGGCGCCCAGCTCGGAGGGGCGCCCGTTTTTTATCGTGTGGAAACTTGGGCCCCTAGAAACTAGCGGGGTTTTTTCTCTCTACGCATGCGCGGGCATTCTCCTGTGTTTCGGAGTCGGAGTTGACCCACAGAGAAGAGTGAGAGAGGGTTGCTGAGTGCTGAGGTGGGGATCGTTAGTGCAGAGAGAGAGAGAGAGAGAGAGCGAGAAAGGAGTTATTTTACAAGTATTTCTAAATGATTTGGAGCATTATTGTCACTCATAATTCATAATATAGCACATAATAATACTACAACATAAAAACAATAATAATAAATAATAATTAATTATTTAAATATAAATATCAATATAAATAATAAATAATTAAGATGCAAAAACAAGATCTGGAAGTGGAGAGGGAGGTAGGTGGGAGGAGGAGGGCCGTGCGTTTCTGTGATGAAGCCCAGGAATCGTTGGTGCACGAAATGGAGGCTCGCTGGGAGCAATTAACACGGGCTGGGCAAGGAAAACCTGCACCAAACGTGTACCAGAGGATATGGCGAGAGGCGATGTTCTCTGTCGCTCCCGAGATGTGGGGGTCGAACCAATGCTGCAATGTTGGAATGACATCGTTGGGTCGGCAAGAGTAAGTAATAACTTTTATCATGCACTAACTACCGGTAATTACTCTTAAGTAGTGCCACGTTTTATTCTGTTATAATGCTTGGTGTCATTTTTTATTTCCCATCATCGATCTCATTGTGTTAATCCTTTGTATTTTCATGTGTTCATCAACAATCCTAATGGTGCACTTGTTGATGAAATGACTGGGAATGGTTAATTGGGGATGTCTACCTATATATGTATGTGCGTGTTCCATAATAGTAGCTGTGAAATTAGTTTATACATATTTTTTGTCACCTTTGCAGAAAAAATTAGCCAGCGATAGGGCGGAGCTCCGTAAAACGGGCGGTGGTCCGCTGAAGACTGTTGAAATGACGGACCTTGAAGAACGCGCTGCAGCCCTGACGGGAGTGTATGATCGCACCGCCACGTGTGTTGGTGCTGAACAGGTTCTCGTGGAGGGTAAGTCTGCATAATCCCTGGGCTGTACTGCAGTCATGTAATTCAATGTTATGTCAATATAATGTAGAATGTAACGTAATGCTGTGAGCACTAAATGTTGTTAGTTCTGACATGAATTTTTGGTTCATCACACTCTGCCACTTGGAAAGCAAATACTGTTTGGGACTCAAGTTTTGTTATGTCATGTAGTTTCTGTCTACTTTGCTTATGATATGATATGTAATGATTCTCAGTAATATATGTTTGTTCTCCACATAAGCCTGGGCAAAGTGAATTGTTCTCATATTTCCTCTGACCCCACCCCTCCCTCCCCTGCCCTCCCCTCCCCTGTCGCCAACCATTAATGTTATGTTTTTACAGTTGCACAGGTGGAGTCGCCTGCTCCTTCCAGAGAGGAGTTATTGGAGGAAATGAGAATGGAAGTGACGATGGTGGAAGAGACGATGGTGGAACTGAGGAGCAAGAGGAGAACACTCCTCAAAACTTTGTCAAGGCGGCGGTGCAGGAGGAGGGAGGGGTGGCGGGATTTGAAGGGTCCTTTCTACCTGCGGCCACCGGTTCCTCATCGGAATCCAACTTTCTTGGATTCCGGTCCAAGGAAGCGGGACCAAATGGTATGCTGCGGTGTACACCGACCCCCACGCTGAATACGCGCCGGCTGATCCGGCAAGGTGGGAATGCTGCGAGACAGGCAGATGCGAACCTGGACATGGTGGGACTGTCCAAGATGAGCATTGACTTGAGTCGAGAGCTCCTCCAGGCCATTGCTGGGTTGTCTGCAAACATCCGCCACTTTAGCAGCCCGTCAACCGCAGGACATGGCGGAGCTGATTGCCGCAGTGGGGGAGAACACCCAGACCGCCATTGGCAATGGTATGTGGCAATCGATGGTTGTGGGATATGCATCCCAAGGTGCCATACCACCAATGGTGACAGCACCTGATCGCCGGGAGGAAGTACTTTCTTCCGACTTTGAAGGTGGGTCCTCAGCATCCCCAGCTTCTCCAGAGTCCCCACACATAACGCTGTCATTGTGTGTTCCCCACTCAGCAGTCATGCTCAAGGTGCTTTGCTGCACAACGTACTGATCCTGACGTGGGCAAGGCCAGGGGTATTAATAGTGGGAGGAGGAGGGGATTGGGGGGGATTGGGGAGAAAAGGCGTTGGGAAAGGTGGCTGCAGGTAGAATCATAGGAGGGTGCAGGGGTAGTGTGAGTGTTGTTTTTACTGTTGTTGTTGTTGATGTTGTTGTTAATGTTTTGTTTTGTAAAATTTTCATTGAGAACAATTAGTTATTATTTTATTTATTTTATTAAAAATTGTTAAAGTTAAATTCAAATTACAACTTTTATAAAACATTTTATTCAACTAAACCATTCTTGTACAGTGTCTCACTCCATTCTGCATCATGTAAGTAGTCAGCAAGATTGGCAGTGAAACTACAGGCCCCATTTCTTTTAAAGCACACAAGTATGTTCAGATGTTCACAAAGTCAATTATCCACAATATAGTCAAAATCAAAATTCCTTAACAACTACTCCAGAAATCACTCAAAATCACTGAAAGTCACTCAAAAAGAAATTCCAGCCTGCTGGCAACTTTACATAGCCTTTTCCCCCACAGAAAAAAAAAAATCCAAAATGGAGGCATAACGCTGGGACAAGGCATGGTAAGTACCTAAAAAATGGGCGGTACATATCTTCAGTGATAGCGGGCGGTAGCGGATGGTAAAAATGGCATCATTAGCTAATTTAGCGCTGGAGGGGAATTTTCTTGATTTTTTGGGGGCGGGAAACGTGGTGGGTGATCTGCAGCAACGCCGGCAGTAATCGCAGGCTGAAATTACCGCTGGCAATATTCAGGTCTACAACAGGTGGTAAACGGGTGGTACAGGGCGGTAATTTGCATTTTTTGCAAAAATGGACGGTAAACGGACGGTAACTGGGCGGTAATCCAGTGGTCAGAATGGAAATTCTAGCCCCTTGTTTACTTAGAAAATGAATCATCACATTTTTGTTCTTTCATGGTGCTGCACACTTGCATTTTATCATGTTTTCTTACTGTAATTTATTTAGACAATAAGTGTTACTTAACGGGCTTGTCAGTTGTTTCCCACTGCAGTGTTTAAAATATGGAAGCTGGACTTAATGGGGCCAAGTTTCGGCCTGAGTTGCTCCTGTTTTTTTGGAGCAACTGGTTTAGAATGGAGTATCTTAGAAATTTGAATTCTCGGCATTTAGTTTGCTCCAGTTCTAGTCAGTTAGAACAGTTTCACTTTGGAACAGAATTTTTTTTCAAAAGGGCCACTTACGCCTGTTTTCAAAGTTTCGGCAGTGAAAAATTACTCCAAACTAACTTAGAATGGAGTAAGTGAAGATTTTTGTACGTTCGAAAAAATCTTGTCTACACTTTAGAAAATCAGGCGTAGGTTACAAATCAGGCGTAGGGAATGGGGGGGGGGGGGGGGGGGTTTGAAGGGAAGTTTACAAACATTAAACACTTCAGTTTTATAAATAAAGAGCCATCATCAATAATAAATGATAAAAACATCAATAAATCCACCAATAAATCAATCAAAAAAAATTAATAAAAAATAAAAAACATTTTAAAAATCAATAAATAAAACATTTTCTACTTACCGACTGCAGCACCGGGAGTCCTCCAACAGCGTGCTGGGACGGCCCCCCCAATGTGTCTCTGTCAGTGTCTCTATCTCTCTGTCTGCCTGTGTGTGTGTCTCTCACTCTCTGCCTGTCAGTGTCTGTGTTTCTGACAGCGAGGGGAGGGGGAGAAGGGGGGTGGGAAGGGGAGGGGAAGAAGGGGGGGAGGGGGAGAGGGGGAGGAAGGAGAAGGGAGGTAGAGGGGGGTGGGGTGGGAGAGAAGAGGGGGGTGGGGTGGGGGGAGGAGGAGGGGGGTGGGGGAGGGGTTGGGAGGAGGAGGAGGGAGGGTGGGGGGAGGGGAGGAGGTGGGGGGGAGGAGGTGGGGGGGTGGGAGGAGGAGAAGGGGGGAGGAGAAGGGGGGGAGGAGGAGGGGGGGAGAAGGGGAGAGAGGGGGAAAAGGGAGAGAGGATGGAGGGAGGGAAGGAGAGAGGAGGGAGGGAGGGAAGGAGAGAGGAGGGAGGGAAGGAGAGAGGAAGGAGGGAGGGGAGGAGAGAGGAAGGGGAGGAGAGAGGAGGGAGGGAGGGAAGGAGAGAGGAGGGAGGAAGGGAAGGAGAGAGGAGGGAGCGAAGGAGAGAGGAGGGAGCGAAGGAGAGAGGAGGGAGCGAAGGAGAGAGGAGGGAGGGAGCAAAGGAGAGAGGACGGAGGAAGGGAAGGAGAGAGGGGGGGAGAGAAGGGAGAGAAGGAGACTGAATGGCCAGGCTCAAGACTTCGGGCTGGATTTACAGGTAGGTGGCGTCGGGTCTCGGTGGGGGGGGGGGGTGGTTGCGGAGGTCTGGGGGGGGGAGCGGAGGTCGGGTCGCCGGGGGGGTGGGGCTCGGATCGCCGGGGGGCGGGCGGGGGGAAGTAGAGGTCGAGTCGCGGAGGTCCGGGGGAGGGGGGGGGAGAGCGGGGGTCCGGTCGGGTGGGAGGAGCCTTATCCACGCAGCCCCAGTGAGGCCATTCGGCCAGGGCTAGGGGATGCGTGCTTCAGGCCCCTCCCACAGTTTTGGCTGCCTGGAGCTACTGCACATGCGCGCCCACTGTCGCGCGCATGTGCAGAGGTCCCGGCACTGTTTTCAGCGCAGGAACCTGGCTCTGCCCCCTACAGCTCGTGCTGTGCCGTGCCCAGCTCCAGAGGACCTGCAGGGAGCCGGAGAATAGGTACATTTTTTTTAGGCGCATTTTCTGGCACAAAAAACGGGCATCCAGGTCCGGGCTGGGCCGTTTTAGGCGCGGCCCGAAACTTGGGCCCAATGCTTCCAAATAACAGAATTGATGTTTGGCCGACGAAGATTATCGACAGAGAAAAAGATTCTGGGACATAAAGATTAAAGATTGATGAGAACATAGAATCACATTCATCGAATTTTACAGCGCAGAAACAGGCTATTCGGCCCAACAGGTCCATGCTGGTGTTTATGCTCCACACGAGCCTTCTCCCACTCCTCTTCATCTCACCCTATTGACATATCCTTCTATTCCCTTCTCCCTCATGTTTTTATCTAGTTTCCCCTTAAATGCATCAATGCTATTCGCCTCAACCACCCCCTGTGATAGCGAGTTCCACAGTTATAGTTCCATCTTTCAGATGAGATATCTGATTATTTGGTCATTATCACATTGCTGTTTGTGGGAGCTTGCTGTGTGCAAATTGGTTGCCGTGTTTCCTGCATTACAACAGTGACTGCGCTTCAAAAGTCCTTCATTGGCTGTAAAGCGCTTTGGGACGTCTGGTGATCGTGAACGGTGCTATGTAAATGCAAGCTTTTCTTCTCTTTTCTTTTTTTCTTTGGTTCTTTCTTTCCTTCCATGTGTTAATAATATCTTCTGGATAAAGTTCATGTGAAAGCTTGTGCACAGTAAAAAAATAATTAGCAAGTCATACTTACGACATAGTTTCAAATCTTAAACATTTCCCAGCGTTGGAAATATCTGGACAATTGACAGGTTTGGAGTTAAGATACAGATTAGCCAAGATCTAATTGAAAGGCAGAACAGGCACAAGGAGGGCTGAATGGCCTCTTCCTGTTCCTATGTTCGCAAGATAGCTCTGCTAATTCTGACATGATCATTTCAAAGTTTCAAAAAGTTCTCCTTCAGTTCAACATTGGTTTAAAATTAAAAAAATAAAGCTTAATCAAAGCCGTGTCTGTTCCACGTCAGTGATCACAGTGCCAGTTTTGTAACATTTCTTGGCCACAATTCCAGCATTCTGTGAGATATGCAGGCAGAAATGGAAGTGGAGTGAAAGTTGCATCTGTGCAATCGGTGCACGGGATGATAAACTGTTGCATCCCATGAATACTTGTATTTGTGTTCTCAGCTGTCACTAACAGTTTTGAATAAATCCTGGACAGAAAACAGAAACCCTTTGAATTAGAAAAAAGAAAAGAAAGACTTGCATTTATATAGCGCCTTTCACGATCACCGGATGTCCAAAGTGCTTTACAGCCAATGAAGTGTAGTCACTGTTGTAATGTCGGAAACGTGGCAGCCAATTTGCGCCTAGCCAGCTCCCACAAACAGCAATGTGATAATGACCAGATAATCTGTTTTAGTGATGTTGATTGAGGGATAATATTTTGACCAGGACACCGGGGAGAACTCTCAATAGTGCCAAGGGATCTTTTACATCCGTCTGAGAGAGCAGACGGGGCCTCGGTTTAACATCTCATCTGAAAGACAACATCTCCGACAGTGCAGCACTCCCTCAGTATTGTACTGGGCGTATCAGCCTAGATTTTTGTGCTTAAGTTCCTGGAGTGGGACTTAAACCTACAACCTTCTGACTCAGAAGCAAGTGTGCTACCCACTGAGCCACAAGAAATAGTTTCTCTCTATCTACCCTATCAAATCCTTTAATAGCTCAATTAGATCATCTCTTAAATCTTCTACACTCGAGGGAATACAAGCGTAGTCTATGGAATATGCCCTTATAATTTAACCCTTTTAGCCCTGGTATCTTTCTGGTGAATCTGCGCTGCACCCTCCCTAAGGCCGATATATTCTTCCTGAGGTGCGGTGCCCACAACTGAACGCAGTACTCTCAGTGAGCTCTGACCAGAGCAGCTGTAACATAACTTCCACCCCTTTATATTCCAAAAATCCAGTGAGGTTGATAAAAGATTTGGGACTTGGAAATTGGGGTCGTGACCCCAAATGTTTCATGGCTTTCGCTGTGTCACTTTTTGTTGCAAGACATAGCACTACATTTCTCAATTCTAATCAACATAACAAAAACAGATTACCTGGTTATTATCACATTGCTGTTTGTGGGAGCTTGCTGTGCGCAAGTTGGCTGCCACATTTCCCACATTACAACAGGGACTACACTCAAAAAAAAAGTACTTCATTGGCTGTAAAGTGCTTTAAGACATCCGGTAGTCATGAAAGGCGTAATATAAATGCAAGTCTTTCTTTCTTTCTGGTGGGGGAGTACAGATCAAGGGGTCATAACTTTAAAATTAGAGCCAGGCCATTCAGAGGTACTATCAGGAAGCATGCCTTCACACAAAGGATAGTGCAAATCTGGAACTCTCACTCCCAAAAAGTTGTTGAGGCTGGGGGTATTAATTGAAAGTTTCAAAACTGAGATGGATAATTTTTTTGTTGGCCAAGGGTATTAAGGGTTACGGAACCAAGTTGGGTTGATGGAGTTAAGATACAGATCAGTCTTGATCTAATTGAATGGCGGTACAGGCTCGAAGGGCTGAATGGTCTCCGACTGTTCCTGTGAAATACATGACTGATACTCTGCTTCTTTTCGGGCTCCCTGGCCCAGCCCTTTATTAGCCCAGAACCAAATTCTTCACCTCAATGAGCTGGTGATTAGCTTTCAGAGAAGCGCCAGCCCTTATATATGGCCTTTTTCGATCTTACAAAGGCCTTTGACACTGTCAACCATGAGGGTTTATGGAGAGTCCTCCTCCGTTTCGGATGCCCCCAAAGGTTTGTTAACATCCTTCGCCTACTTCACGATGACATGCAGGCCGTGATCCTTACCAACGGATCCAATACAGGCCCAGTTCATTTCCGGACCGGGGTCAAACAGGGCTGCGTCATCGCTCCAACCCTCTTCTCAATCTTCCTCGCCACCATGCTCCACCTCAAGTCAAGAAGCTTCCCGCTGGAGTGGAACTAAACTACAGAACCAGTGGGAAGCTGTATAGCCTACGCCGCCTCCAGGCCAGGTACAAGATCACCCCAACCTCTGTCGTTGAGCTGCAGTACGCGGATGATGCCTGTGTCTGCGCACATTCAGAGGCTGAACTCCAGGATATAGACAATGTATTCACTGAGTCATACGAAAGCATGGGCCTTACGCTTAACATCCGTAAGACAAAGGTCCTCCACCAGCCTGTCCCCGCCGCATAGCACTGCCCTCCAATCATCAAGATTCACGGCGCGGCCCTCGACAACGTGGACCATTTCCCATATCTCGGGAGCCTCTTATCAACAAAAGCAGACATTGATGCGGAGATTCAACATTGTCTCCAGTGCACCAGTGCAGCCTTCGGTCGTCTGGGGAAAAGAGTGTTTGAAGACTTGGCCCTCAAATCTACCACCAAGCTCATGGTCTATAGGGCTGCAGTAATACCCACTCTCCTGTATGGATCTGAGGTATGGGCGATGTACAGAAGGCACCTCAAGTCGCTGGAGATATATCACCAACGATGTCTCCGCAAGATCCTGCAAATCCCCTGGGAGGACTGGCGCACCAATATCAGTGTCCTCGCCCAGGCTAACATCCCCAGTATTGAAGCACTGACCACACTCAATCAGCTTCACTGGGCAGGCCACATAGTACGCATGCCAGATACGAGACTCCCTAAGCAAATGCTTTATGTGGAACTCCTTCATGGTAAACGAGCCAAAGGTGGACAGTGGAAGCGTTACAAGGACACCCTCAAAGTCTCCGTGATAAAGTGCGACATCAGCACTGACACCTGGGAGGCCCTGGCCGAAGACCGCCCGAGATGGAGAAAGTTAATCCGGGAGGGTGTTGAGTTCTTCGAGTCTCAATGCAAAGAGCGTGAAGAGGTCAGGCGCAGACAGTGGAAGCAGCTCGCAGCAATCCAGCCCCACCCACTCCTTCCCTCGACGAATATCTGTCCCACCTGTGACAGAGTCTGTGGCTCTCGTATTGGACTGTTCAGCCACCAAAGAACTCACTTTGGGAGTGGAAGCAAGTCTTCCTCGATTCCGAAGGACTGCCTATGATGATGATGAGCTCTCAGAATTGGGGTCGATTATCTCCTTCCATAGAAACATAGAAATTTACAGCGCAGAAAGAGCCATTTCGGCCCATCGTGTCCATGCCGGCCGACAAAGAGCTGCTAGGCCCTTGGTCAGTAGTCCTGAAGGTGACATATAAACCTATGAACAATGACGGAAAGGCAAAGAGCACCCAGCCCAACCAGTCCGCTTCACACAACTGCAACACCTCTTATACTGAAACATTCTATACTCCACCCCAACCGGAGCCATGTGATCTCCTGGGATAGGCAAAAACCAGATAAAAACCCAGGCCAATTTAGGGAGAAAAAAATCTCGGAAAATTTCTCTCCGACCCATCCAGGCGATCGAAACTAGTCCAGGAGATCAGGCTGGTCGTATTCTATTCCCTGCAGTACTTGCCATTATATCTGCGCTGGCCAGCAATAGGTCATCCAGTCTAATCCCAATTACCAGCTCTAGGTCCGTAACCATACAAGTTGCGGCACTTTAAGTGCCCATCCAACCATCTCTTAAAAGTGGTGAGGGTTTCTGCATCCACCACTCTTCCAGGCAGTGAGTTCCAGATCCCCACAACCCTCTGCGTAAAGAAGCCCCCACCCTCCCCCAAATCCCCTCTAAACCTTCCACCAACCACCTTAAAACTATGCCCCCTCATAACAGATCCCTCCACCAATGGAAATAGGCCCTTACTATCCACTATGTCCAGGCCCCTCAATATTTTGTACACCTCAATGAGGTCTCCTCTCAACCTCCTCTGTTCCAATGTGAACAAACCAAGCCTATTCAATCTGTCCTCATAACTAAGATTCTCCATTACAGGCAGCATCCTAGTAAATCTCCTCTGCACCTTTTCTAGTGCAATCACGTCCTTCCTATAATACGATGACCAGAACTGCATGCAGTACTCCAGTTGTGGCCTAACCAAAGTATTATACAATTTAAGCATAACCTTCACTGCTCTTATATTCTATGCCTCGGCCAATAAAGGCAAGCATTCCATTTGCCTTCTTAAACACCTTATCCACCTGACCTGCTATTTTCAGGGATCTGTGGACAAGCACTCCGAGGTCACTTTGTTCATCTATACTATTAAGTGGCCTACTGCTTATTGTGTATACCCTTTCCTTATTAGCCCTCCCAAAGTGCATCACCTCACACTTCTCTGAATTACATTCCATTTGCCATTGCTCTACCCACCTGACCAGTAGATTGATATCCTCCTGAGCCCATGACTTTCCTCTTCATGTCAACCAATTTTTGTGTCATCTGCAAACTTCTTAATCATACTCCCTAAATTCAAATCTAAATCGTTGCTATATACCACAAAAAGCAAGGATCCAGTACTGAGCCCTGTGGAACCCCACTGCAAACATCCTTCCAGTCACAAAAACATCCATCAACCATTACCCTTTGCTTCCTACCTCCAAGCCAATTTTGGATCCAACTTGCCACTTTGCCCTGTATCCCATGGGCTTTAACCTTCATGACCATATGGGACCTTATCAAAAGTTTTGCTAAAATCCATATACACTACATCCAATGCACTACCCTCATCGACCCTCTTGGTTACCTCCTCAAAAAATTAAATCAGGTTAGTCAAACACAATCTTCACTTAACAAATCCGTGCTGACTGTCCCTAATTAATCCTTGCCTTTCCAAATGTAGATGTATCCTGTCTTTCAGGATGTTTTCCAATAATTTTCCCACCACTGAGGTTAGGCTGACAGGCCTGTAATTACTCAGCCGATCCCTTTCTCCCTTTTAAACAAGGGTACTACATTAGCAGTCCTCCAATCCTCTGGCACCATGCCCAGATCCAAAGAGGACTGGAAAATGATGGTCAAGATGTTATATATGTAAACTTGTATTTACTCTGAACAGCCACCAGAGGGCTCATCCCCTGGAGTCCCATGGGATCCCATAATCCCTTGGGAGCACAGGTATTTAAAGAGGCCTCACAGGTTGGAGAGGTACTCTGGAGACCTGCAATAAAAGACTACGGTCACACTTTACTTTGAGCTCACAGTGTTCAGACTGACTCTTTCTCCATACACAACTCAAGGCCTCTGCTATTTCCTCTTTTACTTTGCTCAACAGCCTGGAATGCATTTCATCCGGGCCTGGGGATTTATCTACTTTCAAAGCTGCTAAACCCCTTAATACTTCCTTTTTCACTATATTTATTTCATCCAGACTATCACACTCCTCCTTTGTGAAAACAGATGCAAATTATTCGTTAGGAACCTTACCAACATCTTCCGCTTCCATACAAAGATTACCCTCGTGGTCTCTAATAGGCCCTACCCTTTCTTCAGTTACCCTCTTACTCTTGATATATTTATAGAACATCTTAGGGTGTTCCTTAATTTTACTAGCCAAGAATTTCTCGTGCTCTCTCTTAGCATTCCTAATATCCTTTTTAATTTTGTCTCTTAACTTCCTATCTTCCTCCAAAGATTCTACAGTATTTAGCCGTTGGTATATGACATAAGCATCCCTTTTTTTCTTTATCCTCCCCTGTAAGTCCCTAGACATCCAGGGGGCTCTAGAATTATTATTCCCAATCTTTTTCTTTAAGGTCACATGTTTGGCCTGAGCCTTTCGGATCTCCTCCTTGAATGCCTCCCACTGGTCCGACACTGATTTACCCACAAGTAGCTTTTTCCAGTCCACTGTGGCCAAATCACTCCTTAACTTAGCAAAATTAGCTTTTCCCCAATTCGGGACTTTTATTATAACCTCGATCTTCACCTCGTTCATGTAAATTAGTTGTCCCTCTGTGTCCACTTGCGCGTGTGTCGTGGCTGTCCCTTTGCATAAATTCTAGACTGACACTCCCAATGCAGTGCTGAGGGAATGCTGCACTGTTGGAGGTGTCGTATTTCGATGAGATGATAAACTGAGGCCCTCTCTGCTCTCTCAGATGAACGTAAAACATCCCTAAGCAATTTTTCAAAGAAGAGCACGGAGTTCTCCCCAATGTCCTGGCCAATATTTATCCTTTAAGTCATAACTAAGAACAGATTATCTGGTCATTTATCTCATTGCTGTTTATGGGAGCTTGCTGCGTGCAAATTGGCTGCCACATTTCCTACATTACAACAGTGATGACACTTCAAAAAGTACTTCATTGGATGTAAAGTGCTTTGGGACATCCTGAGGTCGTGAAAGGTGCTATATAAATGCAAGTTCTTTCATTCTTTCTTTTTTTCTTCTTTCCTTTTTTCTTTCTTTTATCCCCATTTCCTCTCCATCCTGCTCTCCTCTTTTATTCCATGTAGATCTATTCTGGGTCTTCTGCTGCTCATAATATTGATAAACTATACAGAAGAGGTTATTTTCATAATCTGACCATGTAAAAGGGAAATTGAAATCTGAACCAAAAATTGGATGAGCCGAAGAGTGGGAGATGGATTTTACTGGGGGCAAATGTACTATATATAAATGTCCTGGCCAATATTTATGCCTCAACCAACATCACTAAAAGAGATAATCTGCTCGATATCACATTGCTGTTTGTGGGAGCTTTCTGTGCGCAAATTGGTTGCTGCGATTCCCCGCAGACTGGAGAAGCAGAGGTTAAAGGGGGGATTTACTAGAAGTGTTGAAAATTATGAATGGTTCTGGCTGAGTAAATAGGAGAAACTGTTTCCATTGGCAGGGGGGTCGGTAACCTGAGGACACAGATATAATTGGAGAATGTTTTTATGCAGCGAGTTGTTATGATCTGGAATGCACTGCCTGAAAGGGCGGTGGAAGCAGATTAAACAGCAACTTTCAAAATGGAATTGGATAATTACTTGAAAAGGAGAAATTTGCAGGGCTATGGGGAAAGAGCAGGGGGTGTGGGGCTAATTGGATAGCTCTTTCAAAGAGCCGGCACAGGCACGATGGGCCGAATGGCCTCTTTCTGTGCAGTAGAATTCCATGAAATATAAATGTAAGTCTTTCTTTCAACTAGAAGTTGCAGTACAAGCTGCTGCGATGTGCAAAGCAAACAGCTGCAGCAGGATTAATTCTGAGTCCAGAAAGATAGTTGGGAGTTATGTTTTTGAAGATCTGGGAATTATTTTTTTTTGTGCATAACTTTCATTTTGAATGATCTGGGCAGAGGGTGGACTAGCTATTGTGTTTTCTTCGTACTTTCACCTGGGGTGCAGGCAGTAGATGGTGTGAGAGAGAGAGAGAGAGGGCGGTGCAGCTTACGCAGCAACCTCTGTGCTATCGAGTTCATCAGTCTTTCCTCTCCTCTGGGACTGTAGACCACACGAGTGACACCGGGAGAGCTTGTTCTGACTATCTTTTTTGTTCTAATTTAAAAAAAAATAAACCATCCTCAGTCCCACTGCCCCATTGAGGACATTCCCAGCGCTCAAAGGCAGCCAAGAGAAGGAGCATTCAGGAGAAGGAGCAGGAATTGGGTCGAGGCGCATGTGAACCTCGCCTGAGGATCTCAGGAAGCTGGGGGCAGAAGTGTGGAAGGTCCCGAATCTCCCTGACCCCCGAGGGGGGGCTGAGGTTATGTTGGGAGAGCCCCAGTCATGGCTCAGGAAACACGGAGGTTTACCAGGGGTTTGAGCAAGCCGGGCACGGCGGCCGAGCTCCGGCAGAGTGTCTCCGAGGTGGTCAGGACCTCCGTCTTCATGGTGAGTCATCGCCCCCCCTCGCTGCTGCTCCTCCCGGGGAGAGGGGAGCCAGGCAGCGGGAGCGCCGCCCGTCCCTCTCGCTCTGTCTCTCTATCCTTTCCATTATCACCGCTTGGGGCCTGGTTACAATGTAGCTCACAGTAACCAGGCTCTGCAACCTCGGAGCTGGGAGAGAGAGAGCTTGCTCATTGCACTCCTCCCGCAGACGGTCAGAGTGCAAGTGTGTGTGTGTATCTCTTTATATACATGTCAGTGTATATATGTTGTCTGTGTGCCTGCATATGTGTGTGTGTGAGCATATGTATATGTGTGTGTGTGAGCATATCTATGTATGTGTGAGCATATGTATGTGTGTGTGAGAGCATGTATGTGTGTGTGAGCATATCTGTGTATGTGTGAGCATATGTGTGTGTGTGAGAGCATGTATGTGTGTGGGAGAGCGTGTCTGTGTGTTTGTATATGTCTGTATGTGTCTCTTTGTGTGTGCCTGTATATGTGCGTGTGCGCCTGTATATATGTCTGCTTGTCTGTGTGTCATTATCTATCCATATATTATATATGCCATACATATACGATATTTATATATATATATATATATATATGACTCACTCGTTTATAAGCACATTATAATGAAAATATATATATGTGTGTGTATATATCACTGTGTGCATGAACAGTAAATGACTTTATTTTAAATTTTGTTGGTTTATTCATGTTTTTGTTAATTATCACATTTTAAATCAATTTTTTAGTTTTGTGATGATTTGCATTTGCTTAATTGTCTTAAATGAGTGTAAAAAGGAAAATTGCATCCCCTTTTACGTGGTTGTTATAATGAATCATACAGCACAGAAAGAGGCCATTAGGCCCATTGTGCCTGTGCTGGCTCTTTGAAAGAGCTATCCAATTAGTCCCACTCCTCTGTTCCTTCCCCATAGCTCTGCAAATGTTTCTTTTTCAAGTATTTATCCAATTGCCTTTTGAATGTTACTATTGAATCAGCTTCCATCACCCTTTCAGGCAGTGCATTCCAGATCATTATTTGCGTTTAAAAAAAAATGTCTTCTCATCTCCCCTTTTGTAAGGGGCGAGGTGGAGATGCTGTTAAGCCTGTTTGTTCGTGCAGCCTACTGGGTTTTACAAGCGAAATGGTTTCCTGATTAAGGTGATCTATTTTTGTCCATTGATTTGATGTTTAACTATATGTGAAAGTTACAGTTCATCTCTCAACTAAGCAACACTTCTGACAAAAGTTGGTTTAAGGTACCCTTAATTCTTTTGCAAGTTACTTGCATTTAAAAGCTGGGCGCTTTGAGTAGTTTTGAAAACTGTATTTTATAGTATTTGTAGACAAAATCATTTTTCTAAAATGCCCAATTTTGCAGTAGTCTATTTCAAGAATCATCATATGCAGTAACTTAGAAAGCGAGGAAGACTTGCTTCCATTCTAAAAGTGAGTTCTCAGGTGACCGTACAGTCCAATATGGGAATTATCTCTGTCACAGGTGGGGCAGACAGTCATTGAAGGAAAGGGTGGTGGGGAGTCTGGTTTGCCGCACGCTCATTCCGCTGTCTGCACTTGATTTCTGCATTTCAGTGACGAGACTCGAGGTGCTCAGCGCCCTCCTGGATGCTCTTCCTCCACTTAGGATAGGTAGTCTTAGGCCAGGGATTCCCAGGTATCGGTGGGGATGTTGCACTTTATCAAGGAGGCTTTGAGGGTGTCCTTGAAATGTTTCCTCTGCCCACCAGGGAATCGCTTGCCGTGTAGGAGTTCCGAGTAGGGCGTTTGCTTTGGGAGTCTTGTGTCCGGCATGCGAACAATGTGGCCCACCCAACGGAGCTGGTCGAGTGTGATCAGTGCTTCGATGCTGGGGATGTTGGCCTGATCGAGGACACTAACATTGGTGCGTCTGTCCTCCCAGGAGTTTTGCAGGATCTTGCAGAGACATCGTTGGTGGTATTTCTCCAGCGATTTGAGGTGTCTACTGTATATGGTAGACATTCTGTATATATTCAAAAAGGAGTTAGGTGAAGTCCTTACTACTAGGGGGATCAAGGGGTATGGCAAGAAAACAGGAATGGGGTACTGAAGTTGCATGTTCAGCCATGAACTCATTGAATGACGGTGCAGGCTAGAAAGGCCGAATGGCCTACTCCTGCACCTATTTTCTATGTTTCTATGGTCCAATTTTTCAAGAATATATATGGTAATATTTCAAGAATAATCGATGTACATGCAACAACTTGCATTTATATAGCCTTTTAATGTAGTAAAACGCCCCAAGAAGCTTCATGGAAGCATTGGCAGATAAAAATTGACGCAGGCACATAAGGAGAAACTAGGTTGGTCAAAGAGAGAGGTTTTAAGGGGCGTCTTGAAGTAGGAGAGCGCGGTGGAGAGGTTTAGTGATAGTTCTTTCACTGTCCGCAAGTTCTGTTTAACGCAAAGATAATAAAACTGAAATGATTAGCAGCCATGCACAGCATTTCAGAATTCATAGCAACTCCCATTTTAAGATTCAGCTGGAAATGGTGAACTAAAGAATTGAAATAATGGTGAGTTCCAAACTTTACTTGAACAAAATGCTTCTGTAACTCAGCTGATGTTTTCGATACGCATCAGTGTATGAATCTTTCATTCTTCTGAAGGTGATTGCAAGTCTGGTATGTTTGCATCTCCTCTCCGTCTCATATGTCTCGTCGCCGAGAGCATGCAGAAAGCAAGCGCAGGCAGCGGAAGGAGTGTGCGGCAAACCAGACTCCCCACCCACCCTTTCCTTGAACGACTGTCTGTCCCACCTGTGACAGAGACTATAATTCCCATATTGAACTGTTCAGTCACCTAGGAAGCAAGTCTTTCCCGATTTCGAGGGACTGCTTATGATGATGATGATGGTATGTTTGCAAATAAGAGCAACACACTTTATTATTTTATATCATGAACTTTTAACTTCAATACAGGGCTGTCCAATGAGGAGAGATTGGGCCTTTTTTCTCCAGTGTTTAGAAGAATGAGGTGATCTAATTGAAACGTATAAAATTCTCAGAGGGCTTGACAGGGTAGATGCTGAGATGTTGTTTCCCCTGGCTGGAGAGTCTATAGGGCACAGTCTCAGGATAAGGGGTCAGTCTTTTAGGACTGAGATGAGAAAATTCTTCACTTGAGGTGGTGAATCTTTGGAATGCTGTACTGAGGGCTGTGGATGCTCATTGTTGAGTATATTCAAGGCTGAGATCGACAGATTTTCGGAGGGATCAAGGGATATGGCGATAGGGCAGGAAAGTGTTGAGGCAGAAGATCAGCCATGATCTTATTGAATGATGGAACAGGTTTGAGGAGCCAAATGGCCTACTCCTGCTCCTATTGCTTATGTTTTTCATTGTTTATAATTAATAATCCAATTAATTACAGAATGATACAGCACAGAAGGAGGCTATTTGGTCCATCGTGCATATACATTCTCTCTGAAAGAGCTCCCACTCCCCCTGCTCTTTCCCCACGGCCCTACAAATTTTTTCTTTTCAAATATTTATCCAATTCCCTTTTGAAAGTTACTAGTGAATCTGCTTACACCGCCCTTTCAGGCAGCGCACTCCAGATCACAACAACTCGCCGCATGAAAACATTTCTCCTCATCTCTCACCTGGCTTTTTTTTGCCAATTACCTTAAATCTGTGTCCTCTGGTTACTGACCCTCCTGCCACTGGAAACAGTTTCTCCTTTGAAAGGGTATTTTGAGATTGGGAACCTACTGTAACTAACTGGCAGTGTTGTGGCCCTCATTGGCTTGTATTTGTATAAAGAAAGATGAAGTGATTGTTTATCCTGCCTGCATTTGAACCGATTCATGTCTGCTTAATGTATGATCGATTTGGATCTAATGTGCATATTAGCATTTTGGAAATAAAATGTTACATAGAATGTACAGCACAGAAACCGGCCATTCGGCTCAACAGGTCTATGCTCCACACCAGCCTCCTCTCACCCCTCTTCATCTTACCCTATTAAAACAACTATGTTTTCAAGCTGTAGAGACCCGTGTTCCAAAGGCTGTTAAGGCAAAATGATTCCAAACAAATTACTTCGCAACAAATGATCCAAGTCTACTACAGAATCAGGACAATATTTACATATTTACTTTAATTTGACATATACATTGAGGCTCCCTATAAGATCCTGAATTATTAGTCACAGTATTCCCAAGTACATACCCAGCAGTTGAGTTAGTATGTAATCTTCTTCAACACAATTACAGAACTGCCAATTCAAAATAAACAAGATTCAATTGCTCCAGTCAATTTACTTCAATTTATATTAAAAAATATTATGAAAAGTGAGTGGAGGAAACAAAATCACAAGTGACATTCGTAAAGAATATCACCTGTATCTTAAAAAGATTGCAAGCACTACAAAAATCAGATATTCCCTTATTCTGTGGACCATGATATTTGATGAGGTCGTAATTATAAACATCCGGTGCCAGTGTTTTAAATAACAATGTTTTTTTGTGGCATTCTCAATTTGGAGCAAGTTGACTCCAGCGATGATTATCTTGCTGTTTATTTTGAATTGGCAGTTTTGTAATTGTGTTGCATTAGAATCAATGCTAATTCAATTGCTAGGTATTTACAGGGAAATATTGTGATGCAATATAATATAATACAGTGAGTACTGAGCCTCTGGGGCACATTGTTGACTGGGTGCTGGGTGCTGGGTGCTGACTCTGCATTGCCTTCAAGAGGGAGCTGGACTGGCTCCAAAAAAGAAAGACATGCATTTATATAGTGCCTTTCATGACCACCGGACATCTCAAAGTGCTTTACAGCCAATTAAGTGCTTTTGGAGTGCAGTTACGTGGGAAATGCGGCAGCCAATTTGCGCACAGCAAGCTCCCACAAACAGCAATGTGATAATGACCAGACAATCTGTTTTAGTGATGTTGATTGAGGGATAAATATTGGCCAGGACACCAGGGATAATTCCCCTGCTGTTCTTCGAAATAGTGCCATGGGATCTTTTGCGTCCACCTGAGAGAGCAGACGGGACCTCGGTTTAATGTGTCATTTGAAAGACAGCACCTCCGACAGTGCAGTGCTCCCTCCCTCAGCACTGCACTGGAGTGTCAACCTAGGTTTTATTGTGCTCAAGTCCTTGGACTTGAACCCACAACCTTCGGACTCAGATGTGAAAGTGCTACCCACTGAGCCACAGCTGACATTGTATAGAAGGTCAGTCAGTGGATTTATAGATGGATTGGTCTGTGTGATCACACAGACTGGTTTCGATCACCTGAGGGGGTGAGAGAGACATTTTCCAGAGTTTTTGTTCCTTTATTGGCCCTGTGTTGTTTTTTTTGCCTCTCCCAGGAGATTCCATGGCTGCGGGGGAGGTCGGAAGTATCTAGTCACGATGCTCCGGCCATCATGGTGTGGGGCAGGCTTGTTGAAGCAGCTGGTCTTTCCCAGCCTGTCGGTTTTGTGCGTTGGTTTGTAACTGTTTTGTTGCTTGTTCCAGGAAAGATTTTGGTGACCGCTCACTGATTGTGACAAAATTGTAAAGCATTCAGTATGAACATTATGTCCTCGCTCTGCAATGCTGCCTGCTCCAACTAGTCCACAGTAAATACGATATTTCTGGGTACATGGAAAGGTTACCAAACAAGCGTCTCAGTAAGAGGTTTAAATGATGTTTGATATCATCTGTACCCTTCTCCGCGATTGGTGTTGGGGAATTTCACCCCCCCCACCCCCAATTTAAAGTGCAACATTTATAAACTTCACAAAAGCTTACTAGAGTCAAGTTCTGACTGATGTAAACAAAACAAACTCTGGTATAAGAAGTATGAATAAAATAGAAATGTTTTGCTTCGGAATAATCTTGCCATTAATCAATTCTGGAGGATACCAACTGCTGTAAGGCAAGAGAGAAGCCAGGAAACATTTCTTCACACACATAGAATCATAGAATGATATAGCACAGAAGGAGGCCATTTGGCCCATCATACCAATGCTGGCTCTTTGAAAGAGCTATCTAATTAGTCACCTTTCCCCACAGCCCTGCAAATTTCCCCTTCAAGCACTTCAGGGACACACATACTGATACTGATACTAATACCTGGAATTATCTTCTAGATAGGGTAACACATGAATGCTCTGATGTAAAGTGACATTGGATGTTTTGCTACATTACAGGGGCTATATAAATGCAAGGTTTTGTTGCACCGTGTCAGCTGTGGCTCAGTGGGTAGCACACTCGCCTCTGAGTCAGAGGTTGTGAGCGCAAATCCCACTCTATGGACATGAGCACCTAAGTCTAGGCTGACACTCCAGTGCAGTGCTGAGGGGGTGCTGCACTGTCGGAGGTGCTGTTTTTCGGATCAGACGTTAAACGTCTGCTCTCTCTCAGGTGGACGTAAAAGATCCCATGGCACTATTTCGAAGGAGAGCAAGGGAGGTATCCCCGGTGACCAATATTTATCCCTCAATCAACATAACGAAAACAGATTGTCTGGTTATTATCACATTGCTGTTTGTGGGAGCTTGCTGTGCGCAAATTGGCTGCCGCGTTTCCCATATCAGAAAAACTCATTGGCTGTAAAGCGCTTTGAGATGTCCGGTGGATTTGGAAGGCGCTATATGAATGCATGTTTTTCTTTTTAGTTTGATGTAGCCTTCTGTGGAAGTATGGGCTGAATCACCTCTTCATCTGTGCTTGACTTTGGGATTTAAAATGTAAGTAGTTTACTAATTGCAAATCCTGAAGAGTAACAGAACATTCAAGGATTAGAAGTGTGCCAGTTTTATATTGAAACATTCAGTGCCTAGGGAATATTTAAAACCAATGAAGAGGACCCTATACATATATTGCTTGGACAGCCATGATAATGTGTACAGCTTGTACTTTCTCACTCTTGAGAAATGGCCAACATTGTGTGCAAGTGTGAATTGATTGCACGTTTGAAGAGCCAATTGGCAATCAAAAGTGTGATATCCGAGATGGGAAATTTACAGAGCTACAAGGTCAGTCTTTTTCTTAGCTGGTTCTAAGGGTGCATCTTTAAATTAAATAAATTAAAATATTAAACTTGGTATCTGAAAGGACGATGAAGTGTTTTGAATACTGATCAAAACCCGCGTTAAAAATACAATACGATAAAATTAGGGACAGGAGGAGGCCATTCAGTATCATTCATTGAGATTCATGGCTGATCTGTATCTGAACAACATCAACAGTTACTTGTATTTATAAAGCGCCTTTAACTTAGTGAAACATTCCAAGGTGCTTCACAGGAGTATTATGAGACAACAAATTTGACACCAAACCGCATAAGGAAAAATGAGGGCAGGTGACCAAAAGCTTGGTCAAAGAGGTAGAATTTAAGGAGCGTCTTGAAGGAGGGTAGAGAGGTTTAGGGAGGGAATTCCAGAGCTTAGGGCCTAGGTAACAGAAGGCACGCCACCAATGGCTGAGCGATTATGATCAAGGATGCTCAAGAGGGAAGAATTACAGGAGCGCAGACATCTCTGGGCGGGGGTGGGGGTGGTGGGGAGTGGGGTGTTGTAGGGCTGGAGGTGATTAACTCCAATTGCCTGCCTTGGTTCCCTAATCCTGAATACCCTTGCTCAACAAAAATCATCAATCACAGTTTGGAAATTATCAATTGCATTGCGTCTTAAGTGCTCTGTTCCAACGCAGTAGACTTGACCTGTACTGATAATATCTGGAATGGTCTTCCAGGTAGGGTAACACTTACTATGATGTGAGTGCCTTGGGACAATTCACTACTTTAAAGGCACTGTATAAATACAAGTTGGTATTTATTTTGGGTAGGAACAGCTGTGTTTACGCACCAGCTTTCCTGAAATGGAATAAAAAAGCCTCTGACAGTCTTTGATGAAGAAAACTTTTTATTTTCACCCCCAATAATTATGGGCGCATACATAGCTCAGGGCATTCGAAGCAACTGTTCAATACAGAGCTGGGTAATCACACTCAGACTCTTCAAAAGCTTGCATGAAACATATTAAGGGTTGATTAATTGGTTATTATTGCATTAAATTTTCTGCAGAAAGTGTTTTATTGACAATTTGTCGTACAGAACCGGTCTCGATCAATTAATGATATTTCTCATACTTTAGAGATGGTTAAAAAGTTTACAAGACCCTTTGGCAAATGTTTAGGTTATTCAAATCGGTATGAAGTATTTAGGACTGTATCTGGGATACAAGCCAATGTGGGCAGTTCAGTACTGAGGGAGTGCTGCACTGTCGGAGGTGCCGTCTTTGGGGTGAGACGTTAAACCAAGGTCCTGTCTGCCCTCTCGGGAGGACGTAAAAGATCCAGTGGCACAATTGGAAAAAGAGCAGGGGAATTATCCTTGATGTTCTGGTCATATATTTATCTCCCAACCAACATCACTAAAACAGATTATCTGGTGTCTATCACATTGCTGTTTGATGGAGCTTGCTGTGCGCAAATTGGCTGCCATGTTTCCCCACATTATGACAGTGACTGCACTTCAAAAGTACTTCATTGGCTGTGAAGCACTTTGGAATGTCTGGTGGTCATGAAAGGTGCGACATAAATGCAAGTCTTTTATGATTTTTCTCCTGCTCGCAGCAGTGTCCAGGAGATTAATCTTCAATTCTTGGAGGCTCCAGGACAATCCTGGGGGGGGGTTGGGAATGACAACCCTCCTGGGATCTATATGGGCCAGCTGACAGGAAAGTGGTGGCCTAGTTGACTTTATCCCGGTGCACATTGCTGTTACATTTACTGCTGACTGCGATTTGGGTTAGATTCAGTGAATGGACATCCTGTTGTCGAAGGCTATTGTTGCCTCTGATGCTATACGGCCCTTGTCATTAACCCTGCATTGTTGTTATCAATAGGGCTTGTGCTATCTGAGCCAACCCTATGGTATAAAGGGACCATTTGCAGCCTGTTAACAATCGTTCCGGTCACACTGAAAGCGAAACAGTCCATCCGTGTCTTTGCAGTGTTGCCATGGAGGAGGGAGTGGGCAAACTCCATTCATTTCAGTAACCTTGAGGTGATTTTATATTGTGAAACTGCAGCTGATGGCAAATTATTACTTCGCTCTCCGTCTGGTATATTCCCATGCTCTTCTGGCTGGCCTCCCACCTTCCACCCTCTATAAACTTGAGCTCATCCAAAACTCTGCTGTCCCGTGTCCTAACTCGCACCGAGTCCCGTTCATCCATCACCTCCTGTGCTCGCTGACCTACATTGGCTCCTGGTCAGGCAATGCCTCAACTTTAAGATTCTCATCCTTGTGTTCAAATTCCTCCATGGCCCCGCCTCGCCATATCTCTCTAACTTCCTCCAGCCCGATAACCCTCCGAGATCTCTGCTTTCCAATTCTGGCCTCTTGTGCATTCCCTCGATTACCATTGCTCCACCATTGGTGGCCGTGCCTTCAGCTGCCTGGGGCCTTCAGCTGCCTGGGCCATAAGCTCTGGAATTCCCTCCCTAGACCTCTCCGCCTCTCTCTCTCTCCTCAGAGACACTCCTTAAGACTCTTTGATCAAGCTTTTGGTCACCTGATTTCTACTTATGTGGCTCGGCTCCTGTGAAGCGCCTTGGGAAGTTTTACTATGTTAAAGGCGCTATATAAATGCATGTTGTTGTTCCACATGCCAGACACGAGACTCCCAAAGCAAGCGCTCTACTCGGAACTCGTCCATGGCAAACGAGCCAAAGGCGGACAGAGGAAATGTTACGAGGACACTCTCAAAGCCACCCTGATAAAGTGCGACATCCCCACTGACACCTGGGACTCCTTGGCCATAGACCGCCCTAAGTGGAGGAAGTGCATTCGAGAGGGCGCTGAGCTCCTCGAGTATCGTCGCCGAGAGCATGCAGAAAACAAGCGCAGGCAGCGGAAGGAGCGTGCGGCAAACCAGCCCCATCCACCCTTTCCCTCAACGACTATCTGTCCGACCTGTGACATAGACCGTGGTTCTCGTATTGGACTGTACAGCCACCTCCTGCTAAGAGTGGAAGCAAGTCTTCCTCGATTCCGAGGGACTGTCTATGATGATGATGATGTTGTTGTTGTGGTATAGTTAGAAATATAAACTGCCTGGTGCCTTCCCATGGCAGCAGAGAGACACTAAAAAAAAAATTAAAAAATGTCGAAACAGAAATGCTGGAAACACTCAGCAGGACAGACAGCATCAGTAGAGAGAGAAATCGAGTTAACACTGTAGGTCAATGACGTTTCATCAAAATGGAGGAAGTTAGAGATGTAACCGGTTTTAAGCAAGTCATCATCATAGGCAGTCCCTCAGAATCGAGGAAGACTTGCTTCCACTCATAAAATGAGTCGTTAGATGGCTGAACAGTTCAATACGAGAGCCACGGTCCCTGTCCAGGTGGGACAGATAGTTGTTGAGGGAAGGGATGAGTGGGACAGATTTGCCGCACGCTCTTTCCGTTGCCTGCGCTTGATTTCTGTATGCTCTTGGCGATGAGACTCGAGGTGCTTAAGCAAGTGTAGGGGCAGGGAAAGGGGGGAGGAAAGAACAAAAGGGAAGGTCTGTGATAGGGTGGAAGGCAGGAGAGATTAAAAGACAAAAGGGATGATGGTGCAAGGCAAAAGCAGATTATAATGGGACAAGTAAGGAAACAAAAGATGGGTCGAGAGGAGGTGTAAATGGAAATTGCAGAATCATTACCAGCAACTGCTATCTGGAAAAATGGGAGCAGTGGTTATGGTCTGAAACTGTTGAGCTTCAGGAAAGACAAAGAAAGAAATACTTGCATTTATATAGCGCCTTTCATGACCACCGGACGTCTCAAAGCACTTTACAGTCAATGAAGTACTTCGAGGGCCCAGGGGCCAGCCCACACTGCGATATGTGTGCGCACTAGGTCCGTGCAGCAGAGCTGGTCTCCAGTCATCTTGGGTAATCCTTGCCACTAGACCAAGACCTAGCTCTGTCAAGCCCGTGTGGTGGCTGGTGTGTAACAGCCATCACACGTTAAAAAAAATCCACGCACAGGCATCTTCCACCGTTCCATATGTAGTTCAGGACCTGGGATATTAGGTCCTTCATTGAAACACCTGTAAACATCCCTTTTTGGTGTGGAAGCAAGTTATCCTCGATGCGAGGCACCACTTAAGAAAAAATAAGTCATTATTTTAATGTGGGAGACGCGTCATCCAATTTGCGCACAACAAGCTCCCACAGACAGCAATGTGATGATGGCCAGATAAATTGTTTTTTTTTTGTTATGTTGATTGAGGGATAAATATTGGCCAGGACACCGGGGATAACTCCCCTGCTCTTCTTCGAAATAGTGCCATGGGATCTTTTACATCCACCTGAGCGAGCAGAAGGGGCCTCGGTTTAACGTCTCATCCGAAGGACAGCACCTCCGACAGTGCAGCGCTCCCTCAGTGCTACATTGGAGTGTCAGCCAAGATTTTGTGCTCAAGTCCCTGGAGTGGAGTTGGAGACGAGAGTGCTACCCACTGAGCCACGGCTGACACTAGGCCGGAAAGTGCCTGACTGAAAGATGACGTGCTGTTCCTCGAGCTTCTGTTTAGTTTCACATTGTTTGTGCAAGGTGTTGCTGAGTTTGTCAGCTCAGCTTCTGTCTGGTGTCTGCTGCGGAATGGCATTAGATGCAAATGTAAAAGAGCAGAAAGTAATGCAGGAAACGGATGAAGTGCTTCTCTTCGTCCTTGTGAACCTCGGAACAAGAGCCGAGTTTCCTTCTAAGCTGTCAAACGAGGCCATATATCAACAATAACAGGTATCCGTATTCTGACAGTTTTTAAATTCTCCACAAATGGTTATGCACTAGGCATAAATATTTATCGTCACACATTATTTACATTTCAACTTTCTGAAAACTGCAATCAAAAAATAACTTGATGCAGTTTTTTTACTGAGGTAACAGAGATGGTTGATGAGAGCAACGCGGTTGATGTGATGTATATGGATTTCCAAAAGGTGTTTGATAAAGTGCAACATACAGTGCTTTGCTTACCAGCAAAGTTGAAGCCCATGGAATAAAAGGGACAGTGGCAGCATGGATACGGAATTGGTGAAGTGACAGGAAACAGACAGTAGTGGTGAATGGTTGTTTTTCGGACTGGAGGAAGCAATACAGTGAATGTTGCCCCGGGACTTGGTTCTAGGACCACTGCTTAAACTGACTTGGACTTGGGTGTACAGGGTACAATTTCAATTTTTGCAGATGACACAAAACTTGGAAGCATAGTTAATAGTGAGGTAGATAGTGATCGACTTCAAGAAGACATAGACAGTCTGGTGGAATGAGTGGACACATGGCAGATGAAATTTAACGCAGAAAAGTGCAAAGTGGTCCATTTTGGTAGGAAGATCAAGAAGAGGCAACATAAACTAAACAGTACATTCCTAAAGGCAGTGCATGAACAGACAAGCTCCCCGCTCGGGTGGAACTAAACTACAGATTCGTTGCCATCTCCAGGCCAGGTCCAAGACCACCCCAACCACTGTCGTCAAGCTACAGTACGTGGACGACGCCTGCGTCTGTGCACACACAGAGTCTGAGCTCCAGGACATAGTCGACGTATTTACTGAGGAGTATGAAAGCATAGGCCTTACGCTAAACATCAGTAAGACAAAGGTCCTCCACCAGCCTGTCCTCGCCGCACAGCACTGTCCCCGAGTCATCAAGATCCACGGCATGGCCCTGGACAATGTGGACCACTTCCCACATCTCGGGAGCGTCCTATCAACAAGAGCAGGCATTGACGCCGAGATCCAACATCGCCTCCAGTGCGCCAGTGCAGCCTTCGGCCGCCTGAGGAAAAGAGTGTTTGAAGACCAGGCCCTCAAAACTGTCACCAAGCTCATGGTCGACAGGGCCGTAGTAATACCCGCCCTCCTATATGGCTCAGAGACATGAACCATGTACAGTAGCCACCTCAAGTCACTGGAGAAATACCACCAGCGATGTCGCCGCAAGGTCCTACAAATCCCCTGGGAGGACAGACACACCAACATTAGTGTCCTCGTCCAGGCTGACATTTCCAGCATTGCAGCACTGACCACACTTGATCAGCTCCGCTGGGCAGGCCACATTGTTCGCATGCCAGACATGAGACTCCCAAAGCAAGCACTCTACTCAGAACTCGTCCACAGCAAACGAGCCAAAGGTGGGCAGAGGAAATGTTACAGGGACACCCTCAAAGCCTCCCTGATAAAGTGCGACATCCTCACTGATACCTGGGAGACTCTGGCCAAAGACCGCCCTAAGTGGAGGAAGTGCATCCGGGAGGGCACTGAGCTCTTTGAATTTCATTGCCGAGAGCATGCAGAAATCAAGTGCAGGCAGCGGAAGGAGTGTGCGGCAAACCAGACTCCCCACCCACCCTTTTCTTCAACCACTGTCTGTCCTACCTGTAACAGAGACTGTGGTTCTCTTATTGGACTGTACAGCCACCTAAGAACTCATGCTAAGTGTGGAAGCAAGTCTTCCTCGATTCCGAGGGACTGCCTAGGATGATGATGCATGAACAGAGAGACCTGGGAGTCTGTGTGCACAAATCGTTGATGGCAGGGCAGGTTGAGAAAACGGTTTAAAAAAGCATACGGGATCCTGGGCTTCATAAATTGAGGCATAGAGTACAAAAGCAAGGAAGTTATGATGAACCTTTTATAAAACACTGGTTCAGCCTCAACTGGAGTATTGTGTCCAATTCTGGGCACCGCACTTTGGGAAGGATGTGAATGATACACTCATAATATAGGATGAAACTGATTACTGTGTGTAATGAGCAAGTGTGACCTTCGCTCCTTTAATAAGACTCCAGAGTGCAGGTACCTCATGGATGGCCTGCTTATATACTATGCTCTCAAGGAATGCTGGGATCTCTTGGGACTCCAACAGGTGGGCCCTCTGGTGGTCAGGTGTCATGCAGGTTAACAAGGGTTAAATACATTACATCATTCCTCCGTGAAGTTAACAGTACACTTATTTACAAGGTGAGACGATCTGGGGCTTTACACTCCCTTGTCAATTGTCTCGGTACAAATGCGGGTGTGAGTGGGTTGGTCAGTTCTTCACTGGGCTGCTGAGCAAACGGCCTTGCCGGGCTGCTGGGGATGATGAGTTTGGTTTTGTGGTCAACCATGATGTCAGTTGCCATGTGTTGGAGGGTCAAAGTTGGTAGTGTCCTCTTCGGGTTGTTCATAGCTGTTGGTGAACTGCAATTTGATTTGGTCCAAATGTTTTCTGTGCATTTGTCCATTGACCAATTTGACCTGAAACACCCTACTCCCCTCTTTGGCTCTGACCGTGCCAGCTAGCCTTTTGGGACCATGTCCATAATTGAGCATAAACACAGGATCATTGATTTCTATCGCGTGAGAAATTTGTGCGGTCATGGCACACACTTTGTTGATGCCGCTTGCCCTCCACGTGATCAAGGAGATCAGGGCGGACAAGAGGGAGTCTTGTTTTAAGCGCCCTTTTCATGAGCAGCTCAGCTGGGGGAACCCCGGTGAGTGAGTGAGAGGTCTGGTGCGGTAGCTGAGCAGCATACGGGACAGCTGGCTCTACAGGGAGCCTTCCGACACGCATTTCAAGCTTTGCTTGATGGTCTGAACTGCCCGATCTGCCTGGCCGCTGGATGTGGGCTTCAACGGGGCAGATGTGACGTGTTTGATCCCGTTGTGGGTCATGAATTCCTTGAATTCAGCACTGGTGAAGCATGGCCCATTGTCGCTGACTCGGACATCAGGCAAGCCGTGCGTGACAAACATGGCTCGTAGCCTTTCAATGGTGGCCGTGGATGTGCTTACTGACATTACTGCACATTCAATCCATTTTGAGTAAGTGTCCACAACAACCAAAAACATTTTGCCTAGGAATGGGCCTGCATAGCCTACGTGCATCCTCGACCACGGTTTGGGGGGCCACGACCACAAACTTAGCGGTGCCTCTCTGGGTGCATTGCTCAGCTGAAAGCAAGTGTTGCAGTGGTGCATGCATGACTCTAAATCTGAGTCGATGCCAGGCCACCACATGAGAGATCTGGCTATGGCTTTCATCATTACACTGCCTGGATGGGTGCTGTGCAGTTCCCATATGAATGTATCTCTGCCTTTCTTGGGCAAGACCATGCGATTGCCCCACAATAGGCAGTCCGCCTGCAGAGACAACTCGTCTTTGCGTCTGTGGAACGGCTTAATTGCCTCCGGCATCTCCACTGGGACACCGGACCAGCTCCCATGGAGGACACAGTTTTTTTTAACCAAGGACAGTAAAGGGTCCTGGCTGGTCCAGGTCCTGATCTGGCGGGCCGTAACGGGGGACTTCTCGTTCTCGAATGCCTCCATGACCATGAGCAAGTCTGTTGGCTGTGCCATTTCCAACCCGGTGATGGGCAATGGCAGCCGACTGAGAGCATCTACGCAGTTCTCTGTCCCCGGTCTGTGGCGGATTACATAGTTGTATGCCGACAGTGTAAGCGCCCATCTTTGGATGCGGGCAGAGGCATTGGTATTAATCCCTTTGCTCTCAGAGAACAGCGATATGAGCGGCTTGTGGTCAGTTTCAAGCTCAAACTTGAACCCAAATAAGTACTGATGCATTTTTTTTACCCCATAAACGCCTCTTTTTCAACCATGCTGTCGACCCTTTTGGCCTTGGACAAACTCCTGGACGCATATGTGATCGGTTGCAAAATCCCCGATTCATTAGCCTGTTGTAGCACACACCCGACCCCGTATGACGATGCATCGCAAGCTAGCACTAATCATTTACAAGGGTTATACGGGACAAGCAGTTTGTTAGAACACAACAGATTTCTGGCTTTCTTAAAAGCAGCCTCTTGTGAATTCCCCCATACCCAGTCGTCTCCCTTGTGCAGTAGAGCATGTAGGGGTTCTAGCAGGGTGTTTAACCCAGGTAGGAAATTACCGAAATAGTTAAGGAGTCCCAGGAACGACCGCAGCTCTGTCACGTTCTGTGGTCGTGGCGCGTTCTTGATGGCCTCCGTCTTGGCGTCAGTGGGCTTGATGCCGTCTGCTGCGATTCCCTTTCCCAAGAATTCAATGTCCTGTGCCAGGAAAACGCACTTTGAGCGTTTCAACCTGAGCCCCACACGATCCAACCGACTAAGAACCTCCTCCAGATTCTTCAGGTGCTCCATGGTGTCCCAACCTGTAACCGATATGTCGTCCTGGAAGACCACTGTGCAAGGAACCAACTTTAGCAGGCTCTCCATGTTCCGCTGGAAGATTGCCGCGGACGACTGAATCCCGAACGGGCACTGGTTGTAGATAAAGAGAACTTTGTGTGTGTTGATGCAGGTGAGGCCTTTCCAGCTCCTGCGTCATGTAGGCCGAGGTCAGGTTCAGTTTGGTGAACGTCTTCTCTCCAGCCATGGTCGCAAATAGGTCGTCTGCCTTGGGTAGCGGGTACTGGTCATGTAGCGAAAAACGGTTAATCGTTACTTTATAGTCCCCACAAATTCTAACCATGCCGTCCTCCTTAAGTACCGGGACAATCGGACTGGCCCAGTCGTTGAATTCCACCGGCGTGATGATGCCTTCATGTTGCAGCCTGTCCAGCTCAATTTCCACTTCTTCACGCATCATGTACGGTACCGCCCGAGCCTTGTGGTGGATGGGTCGCATACCGGGAACCAATTGGATCTGCATTTTCACCCCCGAGAAGCTTCCGATGCCTGGCTCGAACAATGATGGGAACTTGCTCAGAACCTGGGTACATGAGGCAGCGTCGACGGATGAAAGCGCTCGGATGTTGTCCCAGTTCCAGCGGATTTTTCCCAGCCTGCTTCTGCCAAACAATGTGGGGCCATCCCCTGGTATAATCCACAGTAGGAGTTCGTGTACTGCTCTGTCATCGGAGACTTTGACTTCTGCACAGCCAATTGCAGGGATCAGTTCCTTGGTGTAAGTCCTTAGTTTGGTGTGAATGGGACTGAGCTTGGGCCTGTGTGCCTTTTTGCCCCACAGCCTGTCGAAGGCCTTTTTACTCATAATGGACTGAATTGCCCTCATGTCCAGTTCCATAGATACTGGAATACCGTTCAGTTCAACTTTCAACATTATTGGTGGACATTTCGTAGTGAACGTGTGTACCCCGTACACTTCTGCCTCCTCCGTACGAATCTCCAATTCAGCCTGATCCACTGTAGATCGATCTTGCTCTGCAACATGATGGTTTGCAGCTCACCTGCACATTCGTTGGAGGTGTCCCGTTGTTCTGCAACCATTGCACGCATAGTTCTTAAAGCAGCATTGATGGGGCCGCTGATCACCCCCGCAACGCCAACAAGGTGTTAATTGCTTCGCATTAACGATTGATGGCGGACTCTGGGTCAATTGAGATCGGGCCACAGCAGCCGGCATGTACGTTCTGCCATGTACATTTCTGCTCGAGACCTACGTTACTTTATGCACAGTACTGGCCGAAACTTCTTTATTCTGCTTGGTATTTGTCGCTGGTGGACATAAATACCTGGGCTATCGTTATGGCTTTACTTAGATTCGGAGTTTCTACAGTCAACAGTTTGCGAAGGATTGTCTCCTGTCCAATGCCCAGTACAAAAAAGTCTCTGAGCATTTGTTCTAGGAATCCCTCAAACTCAGTGTCCTGTGAGGTACCTTAGTTCAGTGACGTAGCTCGCCACTTCCTGGCCCTCCGATCGTTGACACGTGTAGAACTGATATCTCGCTATCAAAACGCTTTTCTTAGGATTTAGGTGCTCCGGACCAGCGGACACAATTCTTCGTAGGATTTCTCTGTTGGTTTTGCCGGGGCCAGGAGATTCTTCATGAGGCCATTGGTTGTTGCCCCACAGACAGTTAGGAGTGTTGCCCTTCATTTGTAGCATTCTCGTCCCCTTCCAGCTCGTTGGCCACGAAGTATTGGTCGAGTCTCTCCACGAAGGCCTCTCAATCGTCCCCTTCTGAGAACTTCTCCAGGATACCGACTGTTTTTTGCATTTTCGCGCGGTTGTTCGTTACCTTGTCGCCAATTGATACACTCATAATAAAGGGTGAAACTGAGTACTGTGTGTAATGAGCAAGTGTGACCTTAGCTTCTTTAATAAGATTCCAGAGTGCAGGTGCCTCGTGGGCGGCCTGCTTATATACTGTGCTCCCAAGGGATGCTGGGATCCCTAGGGACTCCAACAGGTGGGCCCTCTGGTGGTCAGGTGTCATGCAGGTTACAAAGGCTTATGTACGTAACAGTGAAGGCCTTAGAGAGGGTGCAGAAAAGATTTACGCGAATGGTTCCAGAGATGAGGGACTTCAGCTACATGGATAGACTGGAGAAGCTGGGGTTCTCCTCAGAGCAGAGAAGGTTGAGAGGAGATTTGATAGAGGTGTTCAAAATCATGAGGGGTCTAAACAGAGTAGATAGAGAGAAACTGTTCCTATAGGCGGAAGGATTGAGAATCAGAGGACACAGATTTAAGGTGATTGGCAAATGAATCGAAGGCGACATGAGGAGAAACTTTTTTATGCAGCGAGTGGTTAGGATCTTGAACGCATTGCCTGAGAGGGTGGTGGAGGCAGACTCAATTGTGGCTTTCAAAAGGGAAGTGGATAAGTACCTGAAGGAAAAGAATTAGGGCTACGGGGAAAGAGCAAGGGGGATGGGACTAGCTGAAGTGCTCTTGCACAGAGCCGGCATGGGCCAAATGGCAGCCTCCTGCATTGTAGCCATTCTATGATTCTATTATTGCTACCGCATTCTCCAAATTTGGTAATGGAGCGGAAGTGTAGGTGGTGATGTTACTGGACTAATAATCCAGAGAATGTGAGGTCAAATCCCACCATTGCTGTTTGAGAATTTGAATTCAGTTTTTACAAATTGGAAAATAAAAATTTGTCAGATTGTCGTAAAAGCACAACAGGTTCATTTCTGCCCTTTTTGGGAAGGAATCCTGCCGTCCTTACCTAGTCTGGCCT
This sequence comes from Pristiophorus japonicus, assembly GCF_044704955.1. Classification (NCBI taxonomy): domain Eukaryota; kingdom Metazoa; phylum Chordata; class Chondrichthyes; family Pristiophoridae; genus Pristiophorus; species Pristiophorus japonicus. Next base: position 42,591,662 of record NC_091986.1, on the reverse strand, counting down.
ATCGGTCACCCCAGTCCCACGCCAATGACCCTGAAGTGGCCCAGCAAACTGCGCCGTTGTATCAAACCTGCTACCAGCGGTTCAAGAAGGCGGCTCACCACCACCTTCTCGGGTAACTAGGGATGGGCAATGCTTAGCAACGGCCATACTGTGAGAATGAACAATTAAAAAACTTATCTGGACTGATTTACCAGCTATGAGGAAAGATTGGATAGGTTGGGGTTGTTTTCTTTGGAACAGAGGAGGCTGAGGGGAGATTTAATTGAGGTGTATAAAATTATGAGGGGCTTAGATAGAGTGAATAGGAAGGACCTATTTTCCTCAGCAGAGAGGTCAATAACCTGGGGGCATAGATTTAAAGTAATTGGTAGAAGGATTAGAGGGGAGATGAGGAAACACTTCTTCACCCAGAGGGCGATGGGAGTCTGGAACTCACTGCCTGATAGGGTGGTAGAGGCAGAAACCCTCAGCACATTTAAAAAATACTTGAAAATGCACCTGAAGTGCCGTAACCTACAGGGCTGCGGACCAAGAGCTGAAAAGTGGGATTAGGCTGGAGAGCTCTCGGTCGGCCGGCGCGGACACGATTGGCTGAATGGCCTCCTTCTGTGCTGTAAATTTGTATGATTATATGAACTGTTGGTCATTTGTAAAATGCAATAGTAAAATGCACACCTAAAATCCATTAGCAATCGGAAATGCTGCACTTGCGATCTAGTTAGTTGTGCATTAAACAATTGTGTGATAAAGGTCAATTGTTTTCCGCATGCAGTTTCGTAGGAATTAGTCTTGCTCTTAAAGAGCAGTTGCTAAGTTACGGTTACTGATACACACCAGTGCCCATTTCATGGGTGGGGAAATAGCATCCTCTAATGTTACCACAGACAAAGTCTTTGGTTCATTATTAATTTATTAAAACACCAAAAGTATTCCCAGGGCCTCGCACAAACGGCAATTAGGCAAATCTGAAAATCTTCCCATCTCGCTGTCATTTTGTTTAAATAGTTTATTGTTGTGCCGCAAAATTAACAAGATATCACGTGAACGAAAGACTGCTAGTTTAAATGAAGAAGAAAGACTTGCATTTCTATCGTGCCTTTCACGACCACCGGACATCCCAAAAGCGCTTTACAACCAATGAAGTCCTTTTTGAAGTGTAGTCACTGTTGTAATGTAGGTAACATGGCATCCAATCTGCGCACAGCAAGCTCCCACAAACAGCAATGTGATGATGACCAGATAATCTGTTTTAGTGATGTTGATTGAGGGATAAATATTGGCCACGACACTGGGGATAACTCCCCTGCTCTTCTTCGAAATAGTGCCATAGGATCTTTTATATCCACCTGAGAGAGTTGATGGGGCCTCAGTTTAACATCTCATCTGAAAGATGACACCTCCGACAGAGCAGCACTCCCTCAGTACTGTACTGGGAGTGTCAACCTGAATTTTTGTAGGTCAAATCACTGGGGTGGGACTTGAACCCACAACCTTCTGACTCAGAGGCGAGTGTGCTACCCACTGAGCCATGGTCGACACCGGATGCTAATTTGGAGATTGTGTTTTAGTTTCCTTGTGTGAATAAATATTGTATTAATTTCTGAAACTGAAATGAGTCAGGCAGGATTTTCAGCACCTTCATCAGCAGTTGATGTAAGTCTCTACATTTAGCCGATGCCTAGTTACAGATCTGGTTTTACAGGTCTGTAGTCTTAATACTTTTCTGTGCCAGGATACTTGTTCACTTGACTTGTCACAGAATAATTAACCATATTTATGAATTGAAGGTCTCAAGAGATATCATAAATATCAATGTGAGAATTTTGAGCAAAGATATTTCTTGCTGCAGTATATGTACCGTGTTAACTTTGGTACTGAAAGGACACTGTACAGTAGCAACTGGAGCTATAGTTTAACAACAGCTTGCATTTATATAGCGCTTTAAATATAGTAAACATCCCTAGTAATCATGAACAGAGGTTTCTTGTATTAAGGTCCTGGGCTTTATAAATAAAAGCATAGAGTACAAGAACAAAGAGGTGATGGTAAATCTTTGTAAATCACTGGTTAGGCCTCAGCTGGAGTATTGTATCCAATTCAAGGCACCACACTTCAGGAAGGATGTCAAGGCCTTGGTGAGGGATCAGGGGAGATTTACTAGAACGGTACCAGGGATGAGGGACTTCAGTTACGTGGAGAGACTGGAGAAGCTGGGACTGTTCTCCTTAGAGCAGAGAAGGTTTAAGAGGAGATTCAGTAGAGGTGTTCAAAATCACGAAGGGTTTTGATAAAGTAAATAAGGAGAGGCCGTTTCCAGTGGCAGGAGGGTCTGTAACCAGAGGACACAGATTTAAGGTGATTGCCAAAAGAACCAGGGGTGGAGATGTGAACTTTTTTTTCCATACGCAGCGAGTTGTTGTGATCTGGAATGCGCTGCCTGAAAGGGCGGTGGAAGCAGATTCAATAGTAACTTTCAAAAGGGAATTGGATAAGTACGTGAGAGGAAAAAAATTGCAGGGCTATGTGGAAAGAGTAGGGAAGTGGGACTAATTGGATAGCTCTTTCAAAGTGCCGGCACAGGCATCTTAGCTCCACCCTTATCGTTGTATGCTGAGATGCTTGTGCAAATTACCAGGAAGTGGAATCCAAGATATTTTTCCTCCTCCTACTCCCAAGAAAACAATAGCATCCTGTTCGCAAATGTTGACTAAGTATGTGGTGGGAATGCAGAAATGCAGGAAATAATTGCAGACTGATGCTTTGTTGAATTTATTTTTATTGTGCAAAGCTATTTCAGCTTGTGATGATGATAAGAATTTTATCGAAGAATTTTGTAATACGGTGATCTTGATGTTGGACAGAAAATAAATATATACTTAAGGTTTATAACATGACTGATAACCAAAAGGATTTTCTATATCTGGACTTAGTGATAAATTACCTGTGACATTGCCCACAGATGATGTTTTAAAAAAAAATCTTTACGATGGAGTGACACAACTCTCCCTGCGCTCCTCCAACTTTGACCTCTTGCGCAACCCCGATTATAATCGCTGCACCATTGACAGCCGTGCCTTCAGCTGCCTGGGTCCTAAGCTCTGAAATTCTCTTCTAAACCTCTCTGCCTCTCTACCTCTCTCTCCTTTTAAGACGTTCCTTAAAACCTACGTTCCTTTGACCTCCTGTCCTAATATCTCCTTATGTAGCTCGATGTCAAATTGTGTTCGCTGATGCTCATGACATTTCACTCGGTTATAAGCGCTGTGTAGATACAAGTTGTTATCGTTAAACACCTCAAAAACGTTCGGCATTTTTTCAGCACTGCCACCTACTTGCCGGGGTCTCCAACTACAGCGTTGCAAGCAACTGTTTACATGCAATACTTGGGTTCTAAACGTTTCCATGTTAAAGGTTGAACCTAAAAACTTGACCGAAAATCACAACGGGAGTTGGACTGCAAGTTCTCACATTGGCAAAATTTTAATAAATTAAACCTAGTTATCTTGTGGCTGCTCAGATTTCTGACCGACAACATTTTACAGAGATAGGGAGGGGAGAGGCCATGGAGGGATCTGAACACAAGGATGAGAATTTTGAAATCGAGTCCTTGCTTAACTGGGGGACCAATTTAGGTCAGCGAGCACAGGAGTGATGGATGAGCGGGACTTAGAGTTTGGGATCTAGTTTACGTAGGGTAGAATGTGGTCGAGCTATGGCACATGATGAGTGCCTAAGCCTCTAATATGGTGGCATGAAGCGCCTGCTCATGATCTGGATGTGCGCTGCCCGCCATATTAGTGTAGGAAGAATAATAGGCGTCCAGGGCCCATGCCTGAAACTTTGCAAATTCAAAAAAGGGGCCTAATGCCATTTTTTTGGCCTGCTTAAATTTCAAGGCCTATGTTTCTTCAAAACAGGTGTGTGTATGTCAGATTACGATATGTGTGTGCACTAGGTCCGTGCAGCAGAACTGATTTCCAGTCATCTTGGTTAATCTTGAACTAAGACCTAGCTCTGTCAAGCCTTTGTGGTGGCTAGTATTAAAAAAAATCCACGGACAGGCATCTTCCATCTTTCAATATGCAGTTCGGGACCCAGAATATTAGGTCCTTCATTGAAACACTTGTGAACTCATCCCTTTTTGGCCTGAAAGCTCTCAATTCGAGGGACTGCCTAAGAAGAAGAGTGTCAGAGACAGAGAGGGAATGGGCAGGGTGAAAAAAGACAAACTACTGATTACCTACCTGAAGTACAGGTAGCTGGTGTTTTGTGTTCAAAAAACGAGGTGTTCAAAATCATGAAGGGCTTTGATAGAGTAAATACGGAGAAACTGTTTCGACTGGCACAAAGGTCAGTAACCAGAGGGGACAGAGTTAAGGAAATTGGCAAAAGAACCAGAGGGGAGATGGGGAGTATTTTTTTTATGCAGCGAGTTGTTATGATCTGGACCACACTGCCTGAAAGGGTGATGAAAGCAAATTCAATAATAACTTTCAAAAGAGCATTGGATAAATTCTTGAAGGGAAAAGATGTGCAGGGCTCTGGGGAAAGGGCTGGGGAATGGGACTGATTGGAGAGCTCTACCAAAGAGCAGGCATGATGGGCCGAATGGCCTCCTGTGTGTATCATTCCACGATTCACCCCTCTTTGGGCTCAATTTTGGCCAGGAGTTGCTGTTTTTTTTGGAGTAACTTGATTTTTCTGGCGTATCCTAAAAATCCCCATTTGGCCCATTCGGTTTGCGCCAGTGTAAGTGAGTTACGATTTTTTTAGTTTAGTTTTTCTCAAAAGGGGGCGTTACCAGCCAGCTACGCCAGTTTTGGCCATTTAGGCCACTTTGGCCAGCTAATAATTACTCCAAATCTACTTAGGCCAGCCTATGTGGCCACTTCAGAAAACCCTTGCGGAGAGTTAAGAAATCAGTGCAGGTAGGTACATCGGAGGCCATTCGCCCTGGGATAGGGGCGGGAAGGGAAGTGGAGAGGACCTGCACCTAAAGCACCAAGACTTACAAAGCACTAAACAAAGCACAGAAAGTAATAAGCATTCAATAACAAATAAAAAATAAAAGTAAGTCCTACTTTCATCTGAAAACTTGGCCCAGGAAGACAGTGGGCCGGCAGGTGTGGAAGACCACTCGGCCAGGGATAGGGGCGGGACGATCGGGAGACCACTCGGCCAGGGATAGGGGCGGGACGATCGGGAGACCACTCGGCCAGGGATAGGGGCGGGACGGTCGGGAGACCACTCGGCCAGGGATAGGGGCGGGAATTGCTGACATCGGAAAGCAAACTCACCAGACAGCAAAACACAAGCAGCTACGATTCCTTTAAAAAAAAATAGCCGATTGCCAAATTTCAGCGCTACTGCGCATGCGCGGGCATCGCAACCCAACTCAAATGCGCATGTGCAGATGTCCCGGCACTGTTTTCAGCGCAGGATGTTGGCTCCGCCCCGACTCGACTGGCCACGCTGCGCGACAACCAGGCAGAGGCCGGACAGCGGCCAAAGTGGGGAGCGATTTTTTTCGGCGCACTTATGAGCGGAGAAAAGCGGCGCATTTGCGGTAAGTGCGCCGAAAAAAGGGGTGGGACAAAATTGAGTCCTTTATCTCTCTAATCTACTCCAGCGTGCAAACTTGTTTCCCTGACTCAGGCCTGTTGTGCATCCCTCTCTGCCTTCGCCCCCACCATTGCCAACCCTTGAACCCCACGCTCTGGAATTCCTTTCTTAAACCTCTACTCGTCCCTCCTCCTTTTAAGATGCTCCTTAAAAACCAGCTCCTTAACCAACCTTTTGTTCACCCCCCTGAATATCTCCTTTGATTTGGCACCAATGTTCCTTTTGAGCCGTGTGGTTTTTCAATGGAAAACCCGCGGACATTTGAAGGGGCCGCACACCCAATAAAAAATAGAGGGAACATTGCTTGGCAACCATGTTTTGATTGCACCTCTCTGAAGAGCCGTGTGACATTTTTCTACGTTAAAGGCACTATATAAATGCAAGAAATTGGTATAAACAGTTTCGCTTATATTTTTCTACATTACAACAGTGACTGCACTTCAAAAATACTTCAGTAAAATACTGTGGATGCTGGAAATCTGAAAAAAAAACACTGAGCAGGTCAGGCAGCATCTGTGGAAAGAGGAACAGAATTAACATTTCAGCTTGATGAAGCTTGAGCAACAGCACCATCTTTCGATTAGGCACTTTACAGCCTTCTGGACGACATTGAGTTCGACAGTTTCAGATCAGAAGCACCGCTCCCATTTGTTCAGACAGCTATTAGAAATGATTTTTCTGTTGCCATTTACACCTCCTCTGGAACCATCTTTTGTTTCTTTACTTGTCTCTTTACCATGCACCATCATCCCTGCTGACACATGGGCCCCAAGTTTCGTGCCGCGGTGAAAACGGCGCACCTCCGAGCTGGGCGCCTGTTTTTCGCGCCGAAAACTGCGCCTAAAAAAAAAAGTCCGATATTCTCGAGCTCCTTGGAGCTCGATGTCTGCTTGGCGCGACGCGCTCTTCGCAGCAGGGGGCGGAGCCTAACACTCGCGCCGATTTTCTAACTAGCAGGGGGCGGGTACAATTTAAATTAGCCTTCGTGGTGCCGGCAACCCTGCGCGTGCGCGTTGGAGAGTGCGCAGTCTCACACAAACATTGGCACTCGGCCATTTTTAAAAATACTGCAGAAAAAGTGAAGATTTGTTTCTTGGACCCCTACAAAGGCTTGTAATTTAATTTTTTTTGATATTTCTGTGTGTGAGGGAGTGCTTTTAGCAGCACTGCTGAATAAATCACCTGTTGAAATCAGTGAGTTCAGCTTTTCACTGCTAAACTTGCAGAACCGGTGCTGCATTGGTGTATGCAAATTAAGGACTGTGTGTTTGGAGAAATAAGAATGCCAATTCAACTTTGCAATAATACGTGGTGTTGACAATGCAGCACCCATTCTGCAAATTTAAATATAAAACTGTCGATGTGGCTGCCTCTCCCTGTCCAAATAGCCTCAGTCCCCCTCACAGCTCGAAGGCTGCTGCTGTATCTTCGGCTGCCGGCCAGCCACTGACGCCGCCCCTAAAGCGTGGCCAAATGGCCTCAAGCACCATAAAGAGCTGCGTGTGTCAGGTGTTGATTCTTCGGCTGCCGGCCAGCCACTGACACCGCTGATATCCTATGGCCGAATGGCCTCATCGGTCCGCTGATTCTTCGGCTGCCAGCCAGCCACTGACGCCGCTGATATCTCATGGCCGAATGGCCTCGGGTCCATCCGGTGCTGCTTCTTCGCGGACAGCCACGAAGAGAATGAAGGCCTGCCTCAAGCACTGCAGCTCAGTTCGAAGCTTGCTGCCGCTGCCATCGAGACACTGACGCCACACCGCTACCTGTCTCCAACATGAAAGGCCTGCCTGAAGCACAGCAGCTCGAAGGCTGATGCTATTTCACACAGGTAGGAACATGGTTTATTTAATCTTTTCTTTGCTTATAAATTTTTATTCAGGTTGGACTTATTTGTATAATATTTGTATAAGTATAACTAAGGATTGATTGTAGAATTTAATGACTCCCCCCCCCCCCCCCACCTCGTTCCCTACGCCTAATTTGTAACCTACGCCTGATTTTCTAAAGTATAGACAAGGTTTTTTCGAGCGTACAAAAATCTTCACTTACTCCATTCTAAGTTAGTTTAGAGTAAGTTTTCACTCACGAAACTTTGAAATCAGGCGTAAGTGGCCGGACACGCCCCCTTTTGAAAAAAAAATTCTGTTCCAAAGTGAAACTGTTCTAACTGACTAGAACTGGAGCAAACTAAATGTGGAGAATTCCGATTTCTAAGATACTCCGTTCTACACCAGTTGCTCCTAAAAATCAGGAGCAAATCATGTGGAAACTTGGGGCCTTAATCTCTCCTGCCTTCCACCCTATCACAGACCTTCGCTTTTGTTCCTCCCTCCCCTCCGCCTTTCCCTTCCCCTTCACTTGCTCAAAACCTGTTACATCTCTAAATTTTTCCAGTTCTGACGAAGGGTCATCGACCTGAAACGTTAGCTCTGTTTCTCTCTCCACAGAGGCTGCCTGATCTGCTGTATAAATGCAATTCTTTCCATCTTTCCTTCTCTCCTTTGTCCTTCTCTCCTTATCTCAGAACTTTTTATTTGTCCATCTTAAATGACTTCTTGTCATTTTTCAGCCCAGTTCCCCAATCGACCCTGACCCTTCTGTACTTGATCTGTAACTGTTATTTCTGACTCCACTTCCAAGCCATTAATGTACACTTTCGGCTGATTGCTGAGGCACATCACTAGTTACCTCTTTCCATGTAAACTCACTCCATGTATAAACCATCGCTTGCTACCTCGGTTTAAAAAGAAAAAAGAAAGACGTACATTTCTATAGTGCCTTTCACAGCCTCAGGACGTCCCAATGCGCTTGACAGCCAACGAAGAACTTTTGAAATGTAGTCACTGTTGTATTTTTTGAAACCGGCAGGCAATTTGGACACAGCAAACTCCCACAAACAGCAATGTGATAATGACGAGATAATCTGCTTTTAGTGATGCTGGTTGAGGGATAAATTTTGGCCAGGACGCCGGGGATAACTCTCCTGCTCTTCTTAGAAATAATGCCATGGGATCTTTTACGTCCACCTCAGAGGGGCATCGGTTTAACGTCTCATCCAAAAGACAACACTTCCGACAGTGCAGCGCTCCCTCAGCACGGCACTGGCGTGTCAGCCTAGATTTCTGTGCTCCAGTATCTGGCGTGTGATTTGAACCCACGACCTTCTGACTCAGGCGAGGGTGCTACCCACTGAGCCACGGATGAGCCAGTTTTACATCCGTTTCCACGAGCTACCCTCTGGCACAAGCATTTCATAGTTTGGAGGTTTGTGAAGAAAGAAGTGTACATTATATAAGTATTCAGTTGCTAAATTAAGGACTTCCTGAATCCTGTTAAAATGCTGGTGGAACCTCCATTTATATCTTCACCTCTGTACATGGCTTTGTTTGACCTCACAAAGACCTTTGACTGTCACCGGAAAGGATTATGGAGTGTCCTTCTCAAATTCGGTTGTCCTCAAAAAGTCGTCACTATCCTCTGCCTGCTTCGCGGTGACATGCAAGCCATGACTCTTACCAACGGATCCACTGCAGACCGGGATCAAGCAAGGTTGTGTCATCGCACCAACACTTTTCTCAATCTTCCTCGCTGCAATGCTTCATCTCACCCTTAACAAGCTCCCCGCTGGAGTGGAGTTAATCTACAGGTCAAGTGGGAAATTGTTCAACCTCCGACGCCTCCAGTCCAGATCCAAGGTTGCTCCAACCTCTGTCATTGAATTACAATATGCAGATGGCGCTTGCGTCTGCGCACTCGGAGTGCGAACTCCAAACCATCGTTGACACCTTCACTGACACGTACGAGAGTCTGGGCCTCACATTAAACATCAGTAAGCAGAGGTCCACTGCCAACCTGCCCCCGCCACACAGCACCAATCCCCGGTTATCAAGATCCACGATGAGACCTTGAAGAATGTGGACGGCTTCCCATACCTTAGGAGCCAACTATCAGCAAGGACAGACATCGATGACAAAGTCCAACACTGCCTTCAGTGTTCCAGTGCAGCCTTCAGTCACCTGAGGAAAAGAATGTTCGAAGACCAGGATCTCAAACCCGGCACCAAGTTCATGGTCTACAGAGCAGTAGTAATACCCGCCCCTCATATGCTTCAGAGACATGGACTGTACAATCGGTACCTCAAAGCACTGAGAAGTAGCACCAATGCTGCCTCTGCAAAATCCTGCAAATTCATTGGCAGGATAGACACACCAACGTCAGTGTTCTCTCTCAGGCCAACATCCCCAGCATTGAGGCATTGATCACGCTCAACCAGCTCCGCTGGGCGGGCCACGTCGTCTGCATGCCTGATGCTAGACTCCCAAAACAAGCACTCTACTCCAAGCGACGTCACGGCAGGCGAGCCCCAAGAGGACAGAGAAAACACTTCAAGGACACCCTCAAAGCCTCCTTGAAAAAAATGCAGCAACCCCACCGACTCTTGGGAATCCCTGGCCCAAGTCTGCCCAAATTGGAGGAGGAGCATCTGGGAAGGCACCGAATACCTTGAGTCTCATCGCCGGTGGCACACGGCAGCCAAGTACAAACAGCGGAAGAAGCGTACGACAACCCAAGCATCCCACTCACCCATCCCTTCAACCACCATCTGCCCCACCTGTGACAGAGAACTGTAGGTCCCGCATTGGTCTCATTAGTCACCTTAGAACTCAATTTAGTGCGGAACCAAGTCATCCTTGACTCCGGGAGACTGTCTAAGAAGATGATGATTTAAATTTTGGTTGAGTTTTTGGATTGGAATTAACTAGCAGAGGGGTGCAACACAGTAATCCATTCAAAATTAATTTGCTGCATGTTTGGTCAACTTGTTTTTGTGTGCTGTACTATAATTAAAAAAAATACGCAGCACCAAGAGGGTTGTTTAGTATTAGTTTGTTAAAATTTAAGGGGAGGTCAAATATGTTTTAGGAATTAGAAGTTTATTTACATGATAGTAAAAAAAAATAATGTGGTGAGAGTTGAGGATTTAATCAATTTTCATGTGATTGCCAACCAAATGGCTGTTCAAACATTTAAACATAGATTTCAGGTAAGTGATATAATGAAATCGCGCAGTGCAGTTATTGAATTAGTTCCATAGTAACCACTCCACTCTAGAAGGAACAGAGCCCAGGGTATTAATGAATGTCTTATCCTTTTCAGACCTGTTCTTTCATGTTTAGTCCGGAAACAACACAATAAAAATGTGTCCCTTTGCCAGGAAGTTTTGTGAGAAACCTTTATCAAAACAATCAAGTAATGCAAGGGTAAGTACACAAAAACAGCAGTGTCATTCTCTCTTTATTTCAATCAAACCACTTAGCATCATAGAATAGAATCTTGCAGCACTCAAAGATACCATTCGGCCCATTGTGCTTGTGCCGTCTCTTCGAAAGAGCTATCCATTTAGTCCCACTCCCCAACTCTCTCCCCATAGAAATATAGAAAATAGGTGCAGGAGTAGGCCTTTTGGCACTTCGAGCCTGCACCACCATTCAATAAGATCATGGCTGATCATTCACCTCAGTATCCCTTTCCTGCTTTCTCTCCATACCCCTTGATCCCTTTAGCCGTAAGGGCCATATCTAACTCCCTCTTGAATATATCCAATGAATTGGCATCAACAACTCTCTGCGGCAGGGAATTCCACAGGTTAACAACTCCGAGTGAAAAAGTTTCTCCTCATCTCAGTCCTAAATGGCTTACCCTTTATCCTTAGACTGTGTCCCCTGGTTCTGGACTTCCCCAACATCGGGAACATTCTTCCTGCATCTAACCTGTCCAGTCCTGTCAGAGTTTTATATATTTCTATGAGATCCCCTCTCATCCTTCTAAAGTCCAGTGAATACAGGTCCAGTTGATCCAGTCTCTCCTCATATGACAGTCCAGCCATCCCGGGTATCAGCCTGGTGAACCTTCGCTGCACTCCCTCAATAGTAAGAATGTCCTTCCTCAGATTAGGAGACCAAAATTGAACACCATATTCCAGGTGAGGCCTCACCAAGGCCCTGTACAACTGCAGTAAGACCTCCCTGCTCCTATATGCAAATACCCTAGCTATGAAGGCCAACATACCATTTGCCTTCTTCACCGCCTGCTGTACCTGCATGCCAACTTTCAATGACTGATGTACCATGACACCCAGGTCTCGTTGCACTTCCCCTTTTCCTAATCTGCTGTCATTCAGATAATCTGCCTTCGTGTTTTTTCCCCCAAAGTGGATAACCTCACATTTATCCACATTATACTGCATCTGCCATGCATTTGCCCACTCACCCAACCTGTCCAAGTCACCCTGCAGCCTCTTGGCGTCCTCCTCACAGCTCACACCTCCACCCAGTTTAGTGTCATCTGCAAACTTGGAGATATTACACTCAATTCCTTCATCTAAATCATTAATGTATATTGTGAATAGCTGGGGTCCCAGCACTGAACCCTGAGGCACCCCACTAGTCACTGCCTGCCATTCTGAAAAGGACCCGTTTATCCCGACTCTCTGCTTCCTGTCTGTCAACCAGTTCTCTATCCACGTCAGTACATTACCCCCAATACCATGTGCTTTAATTTTGCACATCAATCTCTTGTGTGGAACCTTATCAAAAGCCTTTTGAAAGTCCAAATACACCACATCCACTGGTTCTCCCTTGTCCACTCTACTAGTTACATCCTTAAAAAATTCCAGAAGATTTGTCAAGCATGATTTCCCTTTCATAAATCCATGCTGACTTGGACCGATCCTGTCACTGCTTTCCAATTGCGCTGCTGTTTCATCTTTAATAATTGATTCCAACATTTACCCCACGACTGATGTCAGGCTAACTGGTCTATAATTACCTGTTTTCTCTCCCTTTTTTAAACAGTGGTGTTACATTAGCTACCCCCCCAGTCCATAGGAACTGATCCAGAGTCGCTAGACTGTTGGAAAATGATCACAAATGCATCCACTATTTCTAGGGCCACTTCCTTAAGTATTTTGGGATGCAGACTATCAGGCCCCGGGGATTTATAGGCCTTCAATCCCATCAATTTCCCAAACACAATTTCCCACCTAAAAAGGATATCCTTCAGTTCCTCCTTCTCACTAGACCCTCGGTCCCCTAGTACTTCCGGAAGGTTATTTGTGTCTTCCTTCGTGAAGACAGAAGCAAAGTATTTGTTCAACTGGTCTGCCATTTCTTTGTCCCCCATTATAAATTCACCTGAATCCGACTGCAAGGGACCGACGTTTGTCTTTACTAATCTTTTTCTCTTCACATATCTATAGAAGCATTTTCAGTCAGTTTTTATGTTACCTGCAAGCTTCCTCTCATACTCTATTTTCTCACTCCTAATTAAACCCTTTGTCCTTCTCTGCTGAATTCTGAATTTCTCCCAGTCCTCAGGTTTGCTGCTTTTTCTGGCCAATTTATATGCCTCTTCCTTGGATTTAACACTAGCCTTAATTTTCCTTGTTAGCCATAGCTGAGCCACCTTCCCCGTTTTATTTTTACTCCAGACAGGGATGTACAATTGTTGAAGTTCATCCATGTGATCTTTAAATGTTTGCCATTGCCTATCCACCGTCAACCCTTTAAGTATCATTTGCCAATCTATTCCAGCCAATTCACGTCTCATACCATCGAAGTTACCTTTCCTTAAGTTCAGGACCCTAGTCTCTGAATTAACTGTGTCACTCTCCATCTTAATAAAGAATTCTAACATATTATGGTCACTCTTCCCCAAGGGGCCTCGGACAACAAGATTGCTAATTAGTCCTTTCTCATTACACATCACCCACTCTAGGATGGCCAGCTCTCTAGTTGGTTCCTTGACATATTGGTCCAGAAAACCATCCCTAATACACTCCAGGAAATCCTCCTCCACCGTATTGCTACCAGTTTGGTTAGCCCAATCTATACGTAGGTTAAAGTCGCCCATGATAACTGCTGTACCTTTATTGCACGCTTCCCTAATTTCTTGTTTGATGCTGTCCCCAACCTCACTACTACTGTTTGGAGGTCTGTACACAACTCCCACCAGCGTTTTCTGCCCTTTGGTATTCTGCAGCTCCACCCATACAGATTCCACATCATCCAAGCTAATATCCTTCCTTACTATTGAGTCAATTTCCTCTTTAACCAGCAACGCTACCCCACCTCCTTTTCCTTTCTGTCTATCCTTCCTGAATGTTGAATACCCCTGGATGTTGAGTTCCCAGCCTTGGTCACCCTGGAGCCATGTATCCGTAATCCCAATTATATCGTATTCATTAATTGCTGCATGTGCAGTTAATTTGTCCACCTTATTACGAATACTCCTCGCATTGAGGCACAGAGCCTTCAGGCTTGTCTTTTTAACATACTTTGCCCATTTGGAATTTTGCTGTACTGTGGCCCTTTTTGATTTTTGCCGTGGGTTTCTCTGCCCTCCACTTTTCCTTTTCTTCTTTCCATTTTTTGCTTCTGCCCCCATTCTACTTCCCTCTGTCTCCCTGCATAGGTTCCCATCCCCCTGCCATATTAGTTTAACCCCTCCCCAACAGCACTAGCAAACACTCCCCCTAGGACATTGGTTCCGGTCCTCCCCAGGTGCAGACCGTCCGGTTTGTACTGGTCCCACCTCCCCCAGAACCGGTTCCAATGTCCCAGAAATTTGAATCCCTCCCTTCTGCACCACTCCTCAAGCCACGTATTCATCTGAGCGCTCCTGCGATTCCTACTCTGACTAGCACGTGGCACTGGTAGCAATCCTGAGATTACTACCTTTTGAGGTCCTACTTTTTAATAGCCCTGCAGTTTTCTCCCCTTCCAATTATTTATCCAATTCCCTGCAGTGTGCTCCAGATCATCATGACTTCTGTGCTGTTTAAACAATTCTCATGCATTGTTTGTGCTTAAAGGCAACCCCCCCGCGCCGCAAGAATTACAGTTCTTGATGTACTTGAGTTTTGCCAAAAGGGTTATGACCATATCTTAAGTTTCTCAGTTTCTTGAAAGTAGATCTTTTTGAAAAAAGTAACTATTCACTTTCATTTACCTCAGTTTTGCTTAGAAATCTTTTCCCCTTCTGTTAACATTCAGTGCCTGTGGTTACTGAAATTGGATCCCAAACATATGCACCAGCAGCCAGTATTGCAAGTCTGTGTTGCATGACACTTGTAGTACATGCTGGACCTCTCTGGTCCGGCACCCTCGGGAACAGAGAATTTTCCCAACCACGGGAGGTTACGCTTACCGGTACCTGTCGACAACGAGTGGGCTCCTGTGTGCGTGCTGGCAGCCTGTGGGCGGCTCCCTCAGCACCCGCACACACACTCACTGACAGCTTCTCCAGCTAATCACCAAACACACTCACTGACTGACAGCTGCTCCAGCCAGTCGAAAGCGGGCACGGAAGTGGACCTGAGTCCATGATTGAATCAGCCATGATCGTATTAAATGGTGGAGCAGGCTCGAGGGGCCGTATGGCCTACTCCTCATTTCTTATGTTCTTATGAAAAAATTTTTTTATAAACTCTCCTGTCCCTCAGACCCAGCTAATGTCAAACCACGATGTATCTGGACCAGAGTGTCCTGAACCAGAGAGGTCCAACCTGTACACTATCACTCACTTAACTGGTGGTGAATGGTTGTGGGTTCAAGTCCCAGTCCAGGAACTTGAGCACACAAATCTAGGCTGACACTCCAGTGTCGTTCTGAGGGAGTGTTGCACTGTCAGAAGGGGGGGTGGTTGTGGGGCTCAAGGAGAGTACAGAGATAGGGAGGGGTGAGGCCATGGGGGGACTTGAAATTTTGAAATTGAGGCGTTGCTTAACCGGGAGCCAATGTAGGTCCGCGAGCACAGGGGAGATGGGTAACCAGGACTGGGGGCAAATTAAAAATAAAATATAAATGAGACGTAAAAGATCCCATGGCACTATTTCGAAGAAGAGCAGGGTAATTCTCTCCGGTGTCCTGGCCAATATTTATCCATCAATCAACATCACTAAAAACAGATTATCCGGTTATTATCACATTGCTATTTGTGGGAGCTTGCTGTGTGCAAATTGGCTGCCACGTTTCCTACATCGCAACAGTGACGACACTTCAAAAAGTACTTCATTGGCTGTGAAGTGCTTTGTGACGTCTGGTGGTCGTGAAAAGCGCTATAGAAATGCAAGTCGTCTTGTATTATAAAGGATGTGTTTTTCTACACGTGATCCAACATTGACACAAGTCTGCAAGACCTGAAGCCAGTAGATTCAGCAATGAATAAGTGATGCAAGTCTGTAAGATCAATGCATGTGTGCTCTGGTCACTGTGCTGTGACACGCTGGGCTCTTGCTTTGCGGCCTCTGTTCTGAGCTTCCAATATTAACATGGAAGTACATAATTTTTATTGGCCCAGAATTTGCTGGCAAAATCACGGTGAGTTTAACGGCACTCGCTATTATTGATGTGTGAATCGTCTAGCGACTTGCGGCGAGGAAGATCTTTTCTGTGAGTTGCGAATCGCCACAAGTTGCCGGACAATTTGCGTCGCTCCGCCTGTTAGACTCGTGGAAACGGCAGCTCGCCCTCAACCTCCCCTCGAATTTCAGAAATTGCTGCATTTGTGCACCCATTAAACTAGCCACAGGAAGGTCCTACTGGTACTTAAGTGTAAGGACCCTTTTGATGAGGAGATTTATTTTCCTGCCGTGTCACTCAACCTCTCCGGCCCAGAAAGGGAACAATTGAAACCGTGGAGTCTCATTCCAACAGTAAATTGTTGCAAGAGGTTTTTTAAATTTGATAGTTTTAAGATGTTTTCATTTCTTTCTTTCTTTTCCTTTTTGTCTCTCTTTCTCTCTGTCTTTTAATCCAATCTTTCTTTCCCACTTTATTTCTCTTTCTGTACCTGATCTGACTCTAATTCACCCGATTTCCTTCTCCGGCGTTCCTCTGTTTCTTTCATAATCCTTAAATCTCACGGGTTAAGGAGATACTGTTGGTCCCGTCGTTCACTGAGGTCCCAGATGTCCCATTGCCCTCGCTGCACCATTATCAGCTCTCACTGCCAGCAAGTTACAGGGCAAAAAAAAGATTGAGCTAAACGGTGTGGGATCATGTCGAACATTACATTAGAACAGTGACTACACTTCAGAAAGTACTTCATTGGCTGTAAAGTGCTTTGAAATGTCCGGTGGTCGTGGAAGGTGCTGTGGAAATACAAGTTTTTGATTTTTTTAAAACTAACTGGGCACGTCGCGAGATGCCCCACTCCAGCAAATTCTGATCAGGCACAATCCAGTTTGTCCTAAATCGCACCAAGTCCTGTTCACCCATTACCCCTGTGCTCGCTGACCTACATTGGCTCCCAGTTAAGCAACGCCTCGATTTCAAAATTCTCATCCATGTTTTCAAATCCCTCCATGGCCTCGCCCCCTCCCTATCTCTGTAATCTCGTCCAGCCCCACAACCCCCCGAGATGTCTGCGCTCCTGTAATTCTACTCTCTTGAATCCCTGATTATAATCACTCAACCATTGATGGTTGTGCCTTCTGTTGCCTCGGCCCCAAGCTCTGGAACTCCCTGCCTAAACCTCTACCTCTCTTTCCTCATTTAAGACGCTCCTTAAAATCTACATCTTTGACCAAGCTTTTGGTCATGTCATCTATGGACTTTTGGGATCACTAGCCACTAGATGGCGTAACTATTGGAAACCACTGGGCTGCACACACTGGTATAAAAGGCCAGCCATTTTGTATATTAGTCACTTTGGGCCTGAAAAAGCAGAGCCAAGGTTATACCTCTTGGAATTAAACAGGATAGCGCAGATGAATACGTGGCTTGAGCAGTGGTGCAGCAGGGAGGGATTCAAATTCTTGGGGCATTGGAACCGGTTCTGGGGGAGGTGGGACCATTACAAACCGGACGGTCTGCACCTGGGCAGGACCGGAACCAATGTCCGAGGGGGAGTGTTTGCTAGTGCTGTTGGGGAGGAGTTAAACTAATATGGCAGGGGGATGGGAACCAATGCAGGGAGACAGAGGGAAACAAAAAGGAGACAAAAGCAAAAGACAGAAAGGAGATGAGTAAAAGTGGAGGGCAGAGAAACCCAAGGCAAAAATAAAAAGGGCCACTGAATGTAAAGGGGCTGCAGGAGAGGTCAAAACTAAAAATCATGGTTTAAAAAACTCTATCTAAATGCACGCAGCATTCGAAATAAAGTAAATGAGTTGACGGCACAAATCATTACAAATGGGTATGATTTGGTGGCCATTACAGAAACATGGTTGCAGGGTGGCCAAGACTGGGAATTAAACATACAGGGGTATCTGACGATTCGGAAAGATAGACAAGAAGGGAAAGGAGGTGAGGTAGCTCTGTTAATAAAGGATGATATGAGGGCAGTTGTGAGAGACGATATTGGCTCGAATGAACAAAATGTTGAATCATTGTGGGTGGAGATTAGAGATAGTAAGGGGAAAAAGTCACTGGTGGGCGTAGTTTATAGGCCCCCAAATAATAACTTCACGGTGGGGCGGGCAATAATCAAGGGACTAATGGAGGCATGTGAAAAAGGAACGGCAGTAATCATGGGGGATTTTAACCTACATATTGATTGGTCAAATCAAATCGCACGGGGTAGCCTGGAGGAGGAATTCATAGAATGCATACAGGATTGTTTCTTAGAACAGTATGTTACAGAACCTACAAGGGAGCAAGCTATCTTAGATCTGGTCCTGTGTAATGAGACAGGAAAAATAAACAATCTCCTAGTAAAAGATCCTCTCGAATGAGTGATCAAAGCATGGTTGAATTTGTAATACAGATTGAGGGTGAGGAAGTTGTGTCAGAAACAAGCGTACTATGCTTAAACAAAGGGGACTACAGTGGGATGAGGGCAGAGTTGGCTGAAGTAGACTGGAAACAAGCACTAAACGGTGGCACAACTGAGGAACAGTGGAGGACTTTTAAGGAACTCTTTCATAGTGCGCAACAAAAATATATTCCAGTGAAAAAGAAGGGCGGTAAGAGAAGGGATAACCAAGGAAATAAAGGAAAGAGTATCAAATTAAAGACCAATGTGTATAAGGTGGCCAAGGTTAGTGGGAAACTAGAAGATTGAGAAAATTTTAAATGACAGCAAAGAATGACTAAAAAAGCAATAAAGAAAGGAAAGATAGATTACGAGGGTAAACTTGCGCAGAACACAAGAACAGATAGTAAAAGCTTTTACAGATATATAAAACGGAAAAGAGTGACGAATGTAAATGTTGGTCCCTTAGAAGATGAGAAGGGGGATTTAATAATGGGAAATGTGGAAATAGCTGAGACCTAAAACAATTATTTTGCTTCGGTCTTCACAGTGGAAGACACAAAAACCATGCCAAAAATTGCTGGTCACAGGAATGTGGGAAGGGAGGACCTTGAGACAATCACTATCACTAGGGGGTAGTGCTGGACAGGCTAATGGGACTCAAGGTAGACAAGTCCCCTGGTCCTGATGAAATGCATCCCAGGGTATTAAAAGAGATGGCGGAAGTTATAGCAGATGCATTCGTTATAATCTACCAAAATTCTCTGGACTCTGGGGAGGTACCAGCGGATTGGAAAGCAGCTAATGTAACGCCTCTGTTTAAAAAAGGGGGCAGACAAAAGGCAGGTAACTATAGGCCGGTTAGTTTAACATCTGTAGTGGGGAAAATGCTTGAAATTATCATTAAGGAAGAAATAGCGGGACATCTAGATAGGAATAGTGCAATCAAGCAGACGCAGCATGAATTCATGAAGGGGAAATCATGTTTAACTAATTTACTGGAATTCTTTGAGGATATAACGAGCATGGTGGATAGAGGTGTACTGATGGATGTGGTGTATTTAGATTTCCAAAAGGCATTCGATAAGGTGCCACACAAAAGGTTACTGCAGAAGATAGAGGTACGCGGAGTCAGAGGAAATGTATTAGCATGGATAGAGAATTGGCTGGCGAACAGAAAACAGAGAGTCGGGATAAATGGGTCCTTTTCGGGTTGGAAATCGGTGGTTAGTGGTGTGCCACAGGGATCGGTGCTGGGACCACAACTGTTTACAATATACATAGATGACCTGGAAGAGGGGACAGAGTGTAGTGCAACAAAATTTGCAGATGACACAAAGATTAGTGGGAAAGCGGGTTGTGTAGAGGACACAGAGAGGCTGCAAAGAGATTTGGATAGGTTAAGCGAATGGGCTAAGGTTTGGCAGATGGAATACAATGTCGGAAAGTGTGAGGTCATCCACCTTGGGGAAAAAAAACAGTAAAAGGGAATATTATTTGAATGGGGAGAAATTACAACATGCTGAGGTGCAGAGGGACCTGGGGGTCCTTGTGCATGAATCCCAAAAAGTTAGTTTGTAGGTGCAACAGGTAATCAGGAAGGCGAATGGAATGTTGGCCTTCATTGCGAGAGGGATGGAATACAAAAGCAGGGAGGTCCTGCTGCAACTGTACAGGGTATTGGTGAGGCCGCACCTGGAGTACTGCGTGCAGTTTTGGTCACCTTACTTAAGGAAGGATATACTGGCTTTGGAGGGGGTACAGAGACGATTCACTCGGCTGATTCCGGAGATGAGGGGGTTACCTTATGATGATAGATTGAGTAGACTGGGTCTTTACTCGTTGGAGTTCAGAAGGATGAGGGGTGATCTTATAGAAACATTTAAAATAATGAAAGGGATAGACAAGATAGAGGCAGAGAGGTTGTTTCCATTGGTCGGGGAGACTAGAACTAGGGGGCACAGCCTCAAAATACGGGGGAGCCAATTTAAAACCGAGTTGAGAAGGAATTTCTTCTCCCAGAGGGTTGTGAATTTGTGGAATTCTCTGCCCAAGGAAGCAGTTGAGGCTAGCTCATTGAATGTATTCAAGTCACAGATAGATAGGTTTTTAACCAATAAGGGAATTGAGGGTTATGGGGAGCGGGTGGGTAAGTGGAGCAGAGTCCACGGCCAGATCAGCCATGATCTTGTTGAATGGTGGAGCAGGCTCGAGGGGCTAGATGGCCTACTCCTGTTCCTAATTCTTATGTTCTTATGTTCTTATAAGTCCTCAGTCTAACAGTTATTGCATACACAACAGGTCACCTGCCCTAATTTCTCCTTATGTGGCTCAGCATACTCCTGTGAAGCGCCTTAGAATGTTTGACTACGTTAAAGGTGCTATATAAATGTACGTTGTTGTTGTACACTCACATTCTCCCGACATGATTTATGATGGAGCGCTGATCGGTCAAAGCCTGTCATTTGTTGTCTGTGGACAGCTACAAAATAATTGTGTTTTTACAGCAACTACTCTCCATCGGAATTTCTGCCTCCAACACCATCACCCGGGCAGTTTCTGTCTCCATTCTTCCTACATCAGAAACGGGGTGAGAACATTGGTAGTCTTCACTAACGCAGCTTTAACACATCACGTAATTATAAATCTGAAATAAGAGTACACTTTGCAGTTTGACGATGTCCTTGGCAGAATTTGAAAGGAATTTTGCTGTTTGGAGAATTTCAAGTGCAGCTGCTGACACTGCGATTCCACCAGTTCTGGGTGTATGATGTCGCAGACTGCAGTGTTTTTATTGTGTTGCAGTAGTCGAGGGCAATTGACAAGCATTTAAATCTTTTGAATCTCCGAGCAGTTCTCGGGTGTCGGAATGATTGTTTTATCTTGGTCACTATTGGGCAGATAAAAAGCCACTTTTCGAATGTTATTTATTGTAATTGACTTGCATGAAATTCAAGACTCTCTGCGTTAGATTGAATTACATTCGCCATTTTCACAAGCAGGTTCCAAACAGGAAACTGCAAACAAGACCAAACTGATCACAGAGCATTGAACTCCCATCATAACAGCTTTTGTTTTTCCTTTTACTCCCAGTTTTCTCACTCTTCTCCTTATCTGGGGTATGATTTCATCAGTGCTGGTTGCACTCTTGTGCTTTCCCTGTCTTCTCCCTGTACTCGTTGAACAACATTGGCTCCTGTTCTGCAAATGCTTCAAATTTTAAATTCTCATCCTTGTGTTAAAATCCCTCTGTGGCCTCACCTCTCCCCATCTCTGTAACTTCCTTCAGCCCTCCAACCCTCCGAGATCTCTTGCGCAACCCTGATTTTCATCGCTCCACCATTGGCGGCCGTGCCTTCTGTTTCCTAGGCCCTAAGCTCTGGAATTCCCTCCCGAGACCTCTCTACCTCACTCTCCTTTTAAGACACTCTTTAAAACCAACCTCATTCACCAAGCATTTGGCCAGCTGTCCCAATATCACCTTGTGAGGCCTGGTGTCAAATTTTATTTGGTAAAGCTCCAGTGAAGCATTTTCACTATGTTACAGGTACTACCAGGGGATGGGGGGGTGAGGGAGGGGAGGTGGGGGGGGGGGGCGGTGAGGGGTGAAGGAGGGGCGCGGGGGGTGAGGGGTGGATGGGCGGGGGGGTGAGGGAGGGGAGGTGGGGGGTGAAGGAGGGGGAGGGGTCGGGGAAGTGAGGAGGTGGGGGGTGAGGAGTGGGGGGTGAGGAGTGGGTGGTGAGGGGGGGATGGGCGGGGGGTGGTGGTGAGGGGGGGATGGGTGGGGGGGCGTTGGGGGAGGGGCATCACAATGGTGTCAAGTTTTGTCTTGTCAAAAATTGATATCCGCACAGACGAGTTGCTTGTTTGTTGGGTATAGTGAGGCCGCAAATACAACTGGATTTTGGCAGGTAGGACTCCGAGTCAGCAGTCTCAAAGTAACCTCACTAATTTGCTGAGGCTAGGAAGATTTTTTTTGTTCGAGCCTACAGCACATAAACAAGCTGTTCAACCCAACTGGTCCGTGCCGGTGTTTATGCTCCACTCGAGCCTCCTCCCACCCCTCTTCATCTCACCCCATCAACATATCCTTCTATTCCTTTCTCCCTCGTGTGTATATCCAACTTCCCTTAACTACATCTACGCTACTCACCTCAACCACTTCCTGTCATAGCGAGTTCCACATTCTCACCGCTCTCTGGGTAAAAAAAGTTTCTCCTGAATTCCCTATTGGATTTATTAGTGACTATCTTATATTGTTGGCCTCTCGTTCTGGTCTCCCCCACAAGTGGAAACATATGTCTACTCTATCAAACCCCTTCATGATTTTGAAAATCTCGATCAGGTCTCGCCTTAGCCTCCTCTCTTTTTAGAGAGAAGAACCCCAGCCTGTTCAGCATTTCACTTATAACCTCTCAGTTCTGGTATCATCCTTTTAAATCTTTATTGCGTCTTCTCCAGTGCCTGTCTATCCTTTTTGTAATACGGAGAGCAGAACTGTCGAGGTTTGATCCAAGTTCAACATAATCTCTCTACTTTTTACCTCGTGTCCCTAGTAGACAAACCTAAGTGAATCCAACGAGTTGCTGCCAACTTCAGTGGAGTATCTTAAAGGAGGTCAGGCTGTGGCTCAATTGGGAGCCTTTGAGTCATAAAGTTGTGGGTTCAAGTCCCACTCTACAGTCTTCAGCACAAAACTCTAGGCTGACACTCCCAGTACAGTACTGAGGGAGTGTTGCACTGTCGGAGGGGCAGTACTGAGGGAGCGTTGCACTGTCGGAGGGGCAGTACTGAGGGAGCGCTGCGCTGTTGCAGGGGCAGTACTGAGGGAGTGCTGCAATGTCGGAGGGACAGTACTGAGGGAGCGCTGCGCTGTTGGAGGGGCAGTACTGAGGGAGTGTTGTACTGTCAGAGGGGCAGTCTTTTGCTTGAAATGTTAAACTGAGGCCCCGTCAGCTCGCTCAGGTGGACATAAAACATCCTATGGCAATATTTCAAAGAAGAGCAGGCGAGTTCTCCCTGGTGTCCTGGGGACAATATTTGTATCTCAAAATAACAATAAGTAAAGGATCTGATGACCTGGGTTAATATTTATTCCTCAACCAACATCAATAAAAAACAGATTATCTGGTCTTTATCACATTGTTGTTTGTGGGAGCTTGCTGTGCGCAAATTGGCTGCTGCGTTTCCTACATTACAACAGTGACCGCGTGGCGGGGGCAGATTGGTAGAGGATCTTTGTCTTACAGATGTTTAGTGTAAGGCCCATGCTCTCGTACTTCGGTGAATGTGTTGACGATGGCTTGGAGTTCAGCCTCCGAGAGTGCGCAGATGCAGGCATTCAATGACAAAGGATGGGATGACCTTGGATCTGGCCTGGAGGCAGTGGAGGTTGAACAGTTTCCCATTTGTCCCGTAGATCAGCTCCACTCCAGCGGGGAGTTTACTGAGGGTGAGATGGAGCATTGCAGCAAGGAAGATCCAGAAGAGTTCTGATTGTCAAAATCCACGACGAGGCCTTGGACAATATAAGGCGGCTGAGGAGTGACCTAATGGAGGTCTTTAAAATTATGAAAGGTTTTGATAGAATGGATACAGAGAGAATGTTTCCACTTGTGGGGAAGAACAAAACTAGAGGCGAGTCACCAAGAAATCCAACAAGAAATTCAGAAGAAACTTCTTTACCCAAAGAATGGTGAGAATGTGGAACTCGCTACCACAGGGAGTGGTTGAAGCGAATAGTATAGATGCATTTAAGGGGAGGCTAGACAAGCATATGAGGGAGAAGAGAATCGAGGGTTATGCTGATCGGTTTTGGTTAGGAAAGATGGGAGGCGGCTCGAGTAGAGCATAAACGCTGGCATAGACTGGTTGGGCTGAATGGCCTGTTTCTGTGCCATATATCTGATGTAATCCTTTGTAACTTTCTTTAATAAAAGTAATAAATATTGGATCAGATTTTGGGATGTGGAGAATCTTAATTCCAAGCTTGCCGTAAAGTTGATTGACTGAATTAATGTATTGTTAATGTGGCCGAGGCAAAATAGAGAATACTTCAGGCCATCAGAGAACACCTAATTCTCGGAGAGCGAGCAAGGCACTTGTGTTGTGCTCTGGTCCTTAAAGGGTTGGCTTGTTCTGCCGCATCTAACAAGGTTAAGATTGATGAAAAATATTTTGCCTGATTGTGGAGCTTAGAGGGGGCAGCACGTATCCACCCCCGCCCCCTACCAATATCACTGGCCTCCACCAACCATCGCTTCCTTCCCGAGCCGAACACTCCCTGCCCCACACTTTCCTATTGCCCTCTGCTGGTGTTACAGAGACACGATCTTCAATCACGATCTTCACTGACAAGCACTATTCCCTCGAATTGTTTTTTTTGCACAGCCCATTCAAATTTCCGCGCATGCGTGGTTTCTCCCATTGAAAAGCCGCTGAGTGGCCTGTGCGGGACCTCCAGACTGTTGCTTGGCCACGGAGCTTAACGGGAATGTTGCTGGCGAGCTGCGGAAAGTAACGGCTTGATGGAAATGGAGCCCGATACCGAGTGTGCCGTGGGTTTCTCCATTCAGATGCAGGGGACAGCCTCCCCTTCACTCCCAAGCTCAAAAATGGTGCGCCCGAATTTCCAGGCCGTGATTCTTGTAAGATCACCAGGAATCATTCTACTGATTTTAACAAAGTTGGATCGCGATCTTTAAATGCAGACTCCGATATTTTGCCGACTCTCGAGGCGCATACTGTACTGCTGCAAGCAGATGTTTGAAGTTAATGACTTTTCCAGAGTTTAAATCGTGTAAAAGCATTGCGTGAGTTGAGGCAGTCGTCCAGCATTCCTCAAACATTACCACCGGCATGCTTTGTGCAGGGTTGTTGCGGGGGTGGGGGGGGAATGGGAAAGAGGGGAGGCAGCATCTCTTGGGAATTTTAGTGAATTCTGCTGAAGACATTAATCAGTCAGGTGGTTTGTGTGAAGAATCTCACGGTAATAAATCACTCTTGCAAGTTGTTTCTGATGGGACCATTTCTGCAGTTTAAATTTGTTAACCGTAATGATTTTACATTATCACATTATCTGGTCAATAATGTCATTGCTGTTTGTGGGAGCATGCTGTGCACAAAATGGCTGCCACGATTTCTAACATTACAACAGTGACGACACTTCAAGAATAGTACTTCATTGGCTGTAAAGCGCTTTGGGATGTCCTGAGGTCATGAAAGGTGCTATAGAAATGATTCCATCCCCTACCCTCCCCTGTCCTCTCTCTTCTCCCTCCCTTCCCCTCCACTTCCCTTCCCCCTTCCCTTCCCTTCCATTTCCCTTAGCCCTCCCCTTCCCTTCGCCCTCCTATCCTCTTCCCCCTCCCATCCCCTCCACTTCCCCCTCCCATCCCCTCCACTTCCCCCTCCCATCCCCTCCACTTCCCCCTCCCATCCCCTCCACTTCCCCCTCCCATCCCCTCCACTTCCCCCTCCCATCCCCTCCACTTCCCCCTCCCATCCCCTCCACTTCCCCCTCCAATCCACCACTTCCCCCCCTCCCCTCTACTTCCCTTCCCCCCTCCCCTCCACTTCCATTTCCCCCTCCCCTCCACTTCTCTTTACCTCTCTCCCTTCCCCTCCCCTCCCCTCCTCTTCCTCCTCCCCTTCACTTCACTTCCCCCCTCCCCTTCACTTCCCTTCCCCCCCCTCCCCTCCACTTCCTTTTCCCCCTCCCCCTTCCCCCTCTCCCCGCCAACCTCCCCTCCCCTTCCCCTTCCCCTCCCTTCCCCCTCCCCTCCCCCTCCCCTCCCTTCCCCTTTCCCTTCCCCCTCCCCTCCCTTCCCCCTCCTCTCCCTTCCCCCTCCTCTCCCTTCCCCCTCCTCTCCCTTCCCCCTCCTCTCCCCTCCCTTCCCCCTCCCCTCCCTTTCCCCTCCCCTCCCTTCCCCCTCCCCTCCCTTCCCCCTCCCCTCCCTTCCCCATCCCCTCCCTTCCCCCTCCCCTCCCTTTCCCCTCCCCTCCCTTTCCCCCTCCCCTCCCTTTCCCCCTCCCCTCCCTTTCCCCCTCCCCTCCCTTCCCCCTCCCCTCCCTTTCCCCCTCCCCTCCCTTTCCCCCTCCCCTCCCTTCCCCCTCCCCTCTCTTCCCCCCTTCCCTTCCCCCTTCCCTTCCCTTCCTCCCCCCTCCCTTCCCCCCTTCCCTTCCCTTCCTCCCCCCTTCCCTTCCCTTCCTCCCCCCTTCCCTTCCCTTCCTCCCCCCTCCATCCCCTTCCTCCCCCCTCCATCCCCTTCCTCCCCCCTCCATCCCCTTCCTCCCCCTCCATCCCCTTCCTCCCCCCTCCATCCCCTTCCTCCCCCCTCCATCCCCTTCCTCCCCCCTCCATCCCCTTCCTCCCCCCTCCATCCCCTTCCTCCCCCCTCCATCCCCTTCCTCCCCCCTCCTTCCCCTTCCTCCCCCCTCCTTCCCCTCATCCCCTCCTTCCCCCCATCCCCATCCCATCCCCTCCCCCCTCTTTCCCCCTCTAAGGGAAAGCTAGATAAACACATGAGGGAGAAAGGAATAGGAGGAGATGAAGTGGGGTGGGAGGAGCCCTGTGTGGAGTATAAATACCTGCATGGACCAGTTGGACCGAATGGCCTGTTTCTGCGCTGTACGCGCACATCTATTCTCTATTCATGAAGGAGTGGTATAAAAAGCATGCAGTACACATGGACAAGGGCCAGAGTATATTATTTTCATTTTGGAAAAAGACTTGCATTCCTATTGCGCCTTTCATGACCTCAGGATGTCCCAAAGCACTTTACAGCCAATGAAGTACTTTTCATTTGGAGTGCAGTTACTGTTGTAATGTGGGAAATGTGGCAGCCAATTTTCACACAGCAATCTCCCACAAACAGCAATGTGATAATGACCAGATATTCTGCTTTTGTTATGTTAATTGAGGGATAAATATTGGCCAGGACACCGGGGAGAACTCCCCTGCTCTTTGAAATAGTGCCGTGAGATCTTTTGCGTCCGCCTGAGGGGTTTAACACCTCATCCGAAAAACATTGGTACACTATGTGCCGCGTATGTGGCTATGTTACAAGAAGACTTTGTGTGTCGGTGTCTGTGTGTATACTATCTCATCCTTCTCTTGCTGGAATGTGTATTTCAGGCATGTTGCGAAATGTTTTTGATACCAGAACATGATCACCCAGATTCTTGTCATGATTCCAGAGGTCGTTAGCATATCAAAATGAAAGGAGTGTGTAAATTGAAAGATTTATATGACCTCAATTATGATTGAGATGACTACTAAAGGTAGCTTTGGGAGTTGGTATTGAAATGTTGAAGAACTTTATGATTGATGCTTTTTGATGCTCAGGATTTTCATGAGGTTAGAGCTCATGCTGTAAGAAAAGAATTACAAAGACCGAATATATTTTTAACTAGTTGAGGGTTGCAGTTCTGTTTTTCTTTCATGCTGCTACCAATTCATAGAATGATACAGCACAGAAGGAGGCCATTCGGCCCATCGAGCCTGTGCTGGCTCTTTGAAAGAGCTATCCAATTAGTCCCACTCCCGCCCCCCTCCTGCTCTTTCCCCCAAAGCCTTGCAAATTTTTCCTTTTCAAGTATATATCCAATTCCGCTTTTGAAAGTTACCACTGAATCTGCTTCTGTCACCCTTTCCGGCAGTGTATTCCAGATCACAACAACTCGCTGCGTAAAATAAATTCTCACCTCTCCTCTGGTTCTTTTACCAATGATCTTAAATCTGTGTCCTCTGGTTACCGACCCTCCTGCCAGTGGAAACAGTTTCTCCTTATTTACTCTCAAAACCCTTCATGATTTTCAACATCTCTATTAAATCTTCCCTTAACCTTCTCTGCTCTAAGGAGATAAACCCCAGCTTCTCCAGTCCCTGTATGTAACTCAAACCCCTCATCCCTGATACCTTTTATAATAAAATCATTCAGTGTCAGCCGTGGCTCATTGGGTAGGGTAGCACCTTCGCCTGAGTCAGAAAGTTGGGGGTTCAAGTCCCACTCCAGAGACTTGAGCATAAAAATTTAGGCTGACACTCCAGTGCAGTGCTGAGTGCTGCACTGTCTGAGGTGCTGCCTTTCGGCTGAGACGTTAAACTGAGGCCCCGTCTGCCCTCTCAGGTGGACGTAAAAGATCCCATGGCACTATTTCAAAGAAGAGCAAGGGGAGTTATCGCCAGTGTCCTGACTAATATTTATCCCTCGATCAACATAACTAAATCAGATTATCTCATCATTATGTTGTGAGAGTTTGTTGTGCGCAAATTGGCTGCCACGTAGCGAGTTCCACATTCTCAGCACTCTCTGGATAAAGAAGTTTCTCCTGAATTCCCTGTTGGATTTATTGGTGACTATCTTCTATTTATGGCCCCTAGTGTTGGTCTCCCCCAGCAAGTATAAACAGCTTCACTACGTCTGCCCTATCAAACCCTTTCAGCATCTTTAAAAACCTCTATCAGGTCACCCCTCAGCCTTCTCTTTTCGAGAGAAAAGAAACCCAGCCTGTTCAACCATTCCTGATCATTATAAACAATAACATGACGAAACTTAACATTGTAACCTACATGTGTGCATAGAGTACAGGGCATTCTCATTACCCGATAGAAACCTGGCATAATTGTATAATCTAAAATGAGGAGATCTTTTCCATTCCATCCCAGCACACATTATCTAAATTTAGTGCATAGTTGCAATTATTACTACGGCTAATTCTGGAGCTGAAACTGCAACCTACATTTCATTATCAAAAACTGCAAATCATTGTTACAAGTGATGAACTGCACGATCAAATTCATTTTTAAACACGACTGCAGCGAATGTCATCTGCAATTGTAAAACCGTGTCAACTGACTTTTAATTCCACCTAGTCTTGTTTAAAAAAAATACTTCCCCAGAGATCAAGGGCCTTGAGTTGCCAACTCTGGCTGGCTGTATTAAAACATAAGGATTAGAAGAAGGAGTCGGCCATTCGACCCCTCGACCCTGCTCCGCCATTCAATAAGGTCACGACTGATCTTTCACCTCAACTCCACCTTCCCGCCCTGTATTTTATAGTCTCTTGAACACTCTTAGTTCAACTTAACTCTCTTTGGGAGATCTCAGTCAGCCATGTGGAGCTTTAAAATGGCGTTCCTTCACAGAACCCCCCTCTCTCAATACAGCTCCCTATACCTCCTAGCTAGAGGGTGCTATACATTATCTCGTTGCACCTTTTCTTTCATAAGAAACAAAAAATAATTAAAGTTAGCTTCAATATAAATGGGTAATTAACTTCTTTTGAATACATGTATTAAACAACTACAACTACAAGTTTAATAAACAACAAAACTCGTCTAATTAATTCTTTATCCAAATGTCCAGTGTCCATGATTTCTTAATTCTGTACATAGTGCTCCAGGTATTTTGGTGTTTTGCGGATTCTGTTGCTTCGCCTCAAACTGGTTGTTTCAGTGGTGTTCTGTGCACTGATCGCTTTAGTCCCTTTATGAGTGCTCTGAGGGGAAATATCAGGCAATATACCGCAGTTTTCACGCATTATCGTTGAAGTGCTGTATCGTGTGTTAGTTGGCTGTGTAGTCAGCAGATTGTGTGTGGGCGTCACTCAGATCTCTGGAGTTTCGATGAATATCTCCGCTCTTTCTCAGATGTTTCCGATTTCTGCGATACTCACGGCCATCTTCTGTAATGACCTGATATGAACGAATGCCAACTTGTTTCTGAACCTGAGCTTTTTGCCACACTTTGCTTTCTTGCGTTTGTTTGAGTCTCACTGTTTCTCCTTCCTGCACTGTAGGAAGAGCTGTAGCACCTCTGTTGTAGTAGTGTGCTTGTTTGGCACGGTTCCTTTCTTTGTTGACAATGACATCGTGGGATGTTTGTCTTTGTGCGGCGACCGAGTAAGCGCTGTGCTGGCGAACTATCAAGGTCTTCAGTTGGTGTGTTTCGCCAGATGAGAAGGTTCATGTAGAAGTCACCACAGTCTTTGTCATCATGATTAAACGCTTTGTGAGCTTAACCGCGTTCTCAACCTTTCCGTTGCTTTGTGGATATTCTGGTGAGCTTGTTGCGTGATCGAATCCATATTTTGTGGCAAAGTTTGTGAACTCTTGAAGGGAGGTGCATTGTCGGATTGAACCTGGTTTGGAATATCGTGGTTAGAGAAGTGTTTCTTGAGGTATTTGATGATAGTGGCATCTTTCTTTCCATGTAGTTTGTCTATCTCAAAATAGTCCGAGTAGTAATCCACTGTGCATAAGTAGGCTTTGCCATCGCGTGTGAATATGTCACAACCAATCTTTTCCCACAGTCTCTGAGGGAGGTCGTGACTCATCAATGGTTCTTTTGGATGGCTCGATTGATGGGTGTTGCATGTTTCACACTTTGAAACAAAGGCCCTGAAATTCCGGCCTCCCTGGGTCCGTACGGAGTGTGTACGGACCTGGGAAGGCATCGGAAAAGCCGGTTTTCGGTGTGCAATGTGCATGCGCCGAAAACCGGCTTTTCCGATCTGTTAAGTTTCTGGCTTGACAGATGGCCGCACCTCTGGAACGAGGATATTCCCACGGCAGAGATTGTGCTATTTGCCCATCTCTTGCCCTGCGAATGTCTTTAAAACTCTTGCGCCTGGTAAAAGCAGGCACATCGCCTACTTTTACCAGCGTAAGTTTAAAAACATATTAAAATAATATTTAAAAGTACATATTTATGTTAAAAACCCTGCCCACTCAGGTAATTTTATTTCAAATCAACATTGAAACTATTTTTTTAAATCGGCAAATTTTTTTTTCAAAAGCATTTCTGTCAACTTTAATTTCTATAATTTATTTATGTGAGGTTTTTTTAAATGTTTTATGTAGCGTTTGGGGTTGTTTCTCATTCATAGTAATAGGAGTTTCGGATTTACAAAACTCCTATTACTATGAATGAGAAAATACTTTATTGTGATTGGGTATCCAGGCCCACGTGACTCATACGGACGTGAATGCGCTCCGTTGCGCGAGAAGTGGAGGCCTCGAGTCCGGGATCTCTGGTGAGCGTTCGACCAAAAGGTAAGTGCACATCTTTTATCCTATTTTTAGTCGAACGCCCACAAGAAGAAGAAACCGGGCTTTCAGGGTCATGGTCTTTTATGTCACTGTTGAGTCCTGGCCAGTAAACGGATTCTCTGGCACGTCGAAGAGTGCTCTCAACGCCAATGTGAGCAGCATGAAGTCGCTGACAAATATCGGATCTCAGGGATTTTGGTATGACACAGCGATAGCCTTTTGAAGACTATGCCATCCTGTGTTGTGAGTTCGTCACGAACTTTGAAGTATGCTTGCGTTTCAGGCGGGCATACAAAGGAAGTGGCATACAAATTGGCAAGAAATAGCAGCGAACCCGGGGACTGGGAGAAATTTAGAACTCAGCAGAGGAGGACAAAGGGTTTGATTAGAGCAGGGAAAATGGAGTACGAGAAGAAGCTGGCAGGTAACATTAAGACGGATTGCAAAAGTTTCGACAGATATGTAAAGAGAAAAAGGTTAGTAAAAACAAACGTAGGTCCCCTGCAGTCAGAATCAGGGGAAGTCATAACGGGAACAAAGAAATGGCAGACCAATTGAACAAGTACTTTGGTTCGGTATTCACTAAGGAGGACACAAACAACCTTCCGGATATAAAAGGGGTCAGAGGGACTCGTAAGAAGGAGGAACTGAGGGAAATCCTTATTAGTCGGGAAATTGTGTTGGGGAAATTGATGGGATTGAAGGCCGATAAATCCCCAGGGCCAGATGGACTGCATCCCAGAGTACTTAAGGAGGTGGCCTTGGAAATAGTGGATGCATTGACAGTCATTTTCCAACATTCCATAGACTCTGGATCAGTTCCTATGGAGTGGAAGGTAGCCAATGTAATCCCACTTTTTAAAAAAGGAGGGAGAGAGAAAACAGGGAATTATAGACCGGTCAGCCTGACATCAGTAGTGGGTAAAATGATGGAATCAATTATTAAGGATGTCATAGCAGCGCATTTGGAAAGAGGTGACATGATAGGTCAAAGTCAGCATGGATTTGTGAAAGAGAAATCATGCTTGACAAATCTTCTGGAATTTTTTGAGGATGTTTCCAGTCGAGTAGACAAGGGAGAACCAGTTGATGTGGTATATTTGGACTTTCAGAAGGCTTTCGACAAGGTCCCACACAAGAGATTAATGTGCAAAGTTAAAGCACATGAGATTGGGGGTAGTGTGCTGACATGGATTGAGAACTGGTTGTCAGACAGGAAGCAAAGAGTAGGAGTAAATGGGTACTATTCAGAATGGCAGGCAGTGACTAGTGGGGTACCGCAAGGTTCTGTGCTGGGGCCCCAGCTGTTTACATTGTACATTAATGATTTGGATGAGGGGATTAAATGTAGTATCTCCAAATTTGCAGATGACACTAAGTTGGGTGGCAGTGTGAGCTGCGAGGAGGATGCTATGAGGCTGCAGAGTAACTTGAATAGGTTAGGTGAGTGGGCAAATGCATGGCAGATGAAGTATAATGTGGATAAATGTGAGGTTATCCACTTTGGCGGTAAAAACAGAGAGACAGACTATTATCTGAATGGTGACAGATTAGGAAAAGGGGAGGTGCAACGAGACCTGGGTGTCATGGTACATCAGTCATTGAAGGTTGGCATGCAGGTACAGCAGGCGGTTAAGAAAGCAAATGGCATGTTGGTCTTCATAGCGAGGAGATTTGAGTACAGGGGCAGGGAGGTATTGCTGCAGTTGTACAGGGCCTTGGTGAGGCCACACCTGGAGTATTGTGTACAGTTTTGGTCTCCTAACTTGAGGAAGGACATTCTTGCTATTGAGGGAGTTCAGCGAAGGTTCACCAGACTGATTCCTGGGATGGCGGGACTGACATATCAAGAAAGACTGGATCAACTGGGCTTGTATTCACTGGAGTTCAGAAGAATGAGAGGGGATCTCATAGAAACGTTTAAAATTCTGACGGGTTTAGACAGGTTAGATGCAGGAAGAATGTTCCCAATGTTGGGGAAGTCCAGAACCAAGGGTCACAGTCTAAGGATAAGGGGTAAGCCATTTAGGACCGAGATGAGGAGAAACTTCTTCACCCAGAGAGTGGTGAACCTGTGGAATTCTCTACCACAGAAAGTTGTTGAGGCCAATTTCACTAAATATATTCAAAAAGGAGTTAGATATAGTCCTTACTACTAGAGGGATCAAGGGGTATGCCGAGAAAGCAGGAATGGGGTACTGAGGTTGCATGTTCAGCCATTAACTCATTGAATGGCGGTGCAGGCTCGAAGGGCCGAATGGCCTACTCCACCTATTTTCTATGTTTCTATGGGCATGCGTGTGTCGTTTCTGGCTATCCCGTTGTGATTTGTTGTGTGGCCAGTTGTAGTGTGGAGTCGCTTACAGTTGTGCGTTGTATGGTAGTCAGCCCTTGTTTGGAGAGTGCGAGAAAGTCCACCATGTGGATGCATTCCACTGCAGTTTCTGTCGGTGATCTCAACACGTTTTCGAGGTATGTGCACGAGAGGGTGTCTGCTAGGTACATTTCTTTTCCAGGTTGATACTTTATTTCGACATCATATTGGTTGAGCCGAATGAGCAGAATTTTCGGCCCGTAGATTTTCTTGTCCGAAAAGCGGCACAGCCTTGGTCCCGAGGTTGCCGATTTGAGACGTTGTACCTGTAGAAGTTACACACAGGAACATTTCTGATCCAGCTTTCACCCTACACATGGGGAAATAGTTCTCATCATATCTACCCACCCTCTTCCCATATCCCTTTAACAACTCGCGAACTGGTATGATAAACGGCTGCATTGAGTGACACCACTATTCCTGGCCAGAGTGGAGATGATTGGGTAATTCCCCTGCCAGTCAAACCTGGAGCCCGCACTGCTGTCAGTAACTGGGATTGATGTCACAGTGCACCTCATTGGCTGATGGTGGTTTCAATAGACACCATTCAACAGTGCACAGGTAATTACATTCAGGAGGAAGTACAACCAAAGGGATTGAGAAACAGCTGGTGGGTGACTGGGAGAAGGTTTCTATGCCCAGTACTTCCCCTTAAATAAAAGACTTGCATTTCTATAGTGCTTTTCACGACCACCGGACATCTCAAAGCACTTTACAGCCAATGAAGTACTTTTGAAGTATAGTCACAGTTGTAATGTAGGAAACACGGCAATCAATGTGCGCATAGCAAGCTCCCATAAACAGGACACCGGGGATAACTCCCCTGCTCTTATTTGAAATAGTGCCATGGGATCTTTTACGTCCACCTGAGAGAGCAGACGGGGCCTCGGTTTAACGTCTCATCGGAAAGATGGCACCTCCGACAATGCAGCACGGGACAGGAGTGTCAGATTTATGTGCTTAAGTCCCTGGAGTGGGACCTTCTGACTCAGAGACGAGTGTGCTACCCACTGAGCCACAGCGAGATTACACACGAGGGAGAAAGGAATAGGTGGTTATGCTGATAGGGTGAGATGAAGTAGGATGGGAGGAGGCTCGTGTGGAGCATAAACACCGCGGTGCACGGACCAGTTGGGCCGAATGACCTGTTTCTGTGCTGTACACTTTACGTGGCATTCCTGAGCAACTGTAAGTGTTATTTTTTTTTACTGGCATGGTGCCCAGCCAACCTGCGTGGAACAGCAGTTTCCCAATCGCTGAACCGCGCAGGTATTCTGCACAGCAGTTTCAGCAACCGCACAGGGTGGTCTGGAGAGCTGCTTCTTGAAGTGCCTCCTAGCTACACTGATGGCAAGTGCCTCAACCAACTCTTTGTGGGAGCTTGCTGAGCGCAAATTGGCTTCAGTATTTCCCAACATTACAACAGCAACTGCACTTCAAAAAGTACTTTGCTGGCTGTGAAGCACTTTGGGATGTCCTGAGGTCGTGAAAGGCGCTTTAGAAATGCGAGTCTTTCTTTGATTGACCCATCATCATCATCATAGGCGGTCCCTCAAACGAGGATGACTTGCTTCCACGAGTTCACAGATGTTTCAGTGAAGGACCCGATGTTCTAGTCCTGAATTCCAATTGAGGGGGTGGAAGATGTCTTTTTTTTTAAACATGTGGTGACTGTTGCACATCAGCCACCACACCAGCTTGACAGAGCCAGGTCTTGGTCCAGTGGCAATGGTTAACCAGGACGACTGGAGATCTGGTCTGCTGCACGGGCCTAGTGCGCACACATATCGCAGTGTGGGCTGGCTCGTGCTGCCCCTGGGCCCTCGGCTCTTCTGGTAGGGGTTAGGGGTTTGAGAAAGGTTAATACCAGTCTCTTAAAAGACATTCCGTTCAAATCCCAAGAAGACATTTGTAAAACTACTGAACAAAATTGATTTTTAAAAAAATGCTGCGCTGGAGGACCACAAATGCCTCAGTGTAAATGCACCCACAGACCCCACGGACAAGAAAGGTCTCAATTGACTCGCGCCACTGGTGCCTGTGATGAGTGAGTTTACTGCAGGATGACTCCTTTCCCACCCATTTAACTCGGGTAACAACAGTTCAGGTGCAGTCCAATGTTTATCCAACAGCTGAAATGCTATACAGGACTCCTCAGAATAACCCTGTAGGCAAGATTATTTTTAAATACAAATTAAAATGTCCTTGAATGAACTAGAGGTTCCCTTTGTGGGTCTTGCTCTACTCATCCACTAGTTTCAATAATGTTTTATTGGTATGTTTTAAAACATTCTCTACCTTTTTAAATCCCTCCCTGGCCTCGCCCCTCCCCTTCTCTGTAACCGCCTCCACTCCTACAAGCCCCCCCGCCTCCCGGAGATCTCCGTGACCCTCCAGTCCTGGCTTATTGTGCATCCCCGATTATCATCGCTCCACCATTGGAATGCACAATCTCGGCTGACACTCCCAGTGTAGTGCTGAGGGAGTGCTGCACTATCGGAGGTGTCGTCTTTCGGATGAGATGTTAAACCGAGGCCCTGTCTGCTCTCTCAGGTGGATGTAAAAGATCCCACAGCACTATTTCGAAGAAGAGCAGGGGATTTATCCGCGGTGTCCTGGGCCAATATTTATCCCTCAATCAACATCACTAAAACAAATGATCTGGTCATCATCACATTGCTGTTTGTGGGAGCTTGCTGTGCGCAAATTGGCTGCTGCGTTTCCGACATTACAACAGTGACTACACTTCAAAAAGTACTTCGTTGGCTGTAAAGCTCTTTGGGACACCTTGAGCTCATGAAAAATGCTTTATAAAATACAAGTCTTCAGGACTGAAGCTGAGAAAAAATGTTTTTTAAAAAGTTGAGCATAATCAATATAATTATAAAAGACATTTTCTAAACATTAATTTATGAATTTATGGATTTTTTGAGAATGACTTTTTTTCAGCCACTAGATGGCAGGCTTTAATTAATGGTTATTGATATTTGCAGGAAAATGAGCGTTTTATATCGGCTGATGGTGAGAGTGGATTTTGTGACATTCAGAAAGATTGGACAATTTTGGAAGTGTGAATGGAAGGCTCCAGGAATTTGTTATGTGCACATGATGCTTGTGCTGTCTCGATAATCTGACTTCGGAAGAGTAAAATAATAAATTTCATGACCACCGAACGTCCCAAAGCGATTTACAGCCAATGAAGTACTTTTTGAAGTGAAGTCACTGTTGTAATGTATGAAACGTGGCAGCCAATTTGGGCACAGCAAGCTCCCACAAACAGCAATGTGATAATGACCAGATAATCTGTTTTTGTTGCTTTGGTTGAGGGATAAATATTGGACAGGACACCTGGGATAACTCCCCCGCTCTTCGAAATAGTGGCCATGGGATCAGCCAGTGGCTCAGTGGGTAACACTCTCGTCTCTGAGTCGGGTTCAAGTCCCACTCCGGAGACTTGACACAAAACTCCAGGCTGACACTCCAGTGACGTGCTGAGGGACTGTTAGCCTGGAGAATATTTATCCCTCAATCAACAAAACAAAAACAGATGATCTGGTCATTACCACATTACTGTTTGTGGGAGCTTGCTGTGCGCTAATTGGCTGCCGTGTTTCCACGGGGAGTGGCTGAGGTGAAGATGCATCATCATCATAGGCAGTCCCTCGAAATCGAGGAAGACTTGCTTCCACTTCAAAAGTGCGTTCTCAGGTGACTGAACAATCCACTTCGGGAATGACAGGCTCTGTCACAGGTGGAACAGACAGTCGTTGGAGGAAAGGGTGGGTGGGGAGTCTGGTTTGCTCCTTTCGCTGCCTGCGCTTGTTTTCTGCATGCTCTCGGCGACGAGACTCGAGGTGCTCCGCGCCCTCCCGGATGTTCTTCCTCCACTTAGGGCGGTCTTTGGCCAGGGACTCCCAGACGTCGGGGATGTTGCATTTTATCAAGGGGGCTTTGAAGGTGTCCTTGAAACGTTTCCTTTGCCCACTTGGGGCTCGCTTACCGTGTAGGAGGTCCAAGTAGAGTGATTGCTTTGGGAGTCTTGTGTCCAGCATGCGGACAATGTGGCCCGCCCAATGGAGCTGGTCGAGTGTGGTCAGTGCTTCGATGTTGGCCTGGTCGAGGACACTAATGTTGGTGCGTTTGTTCTCCATGGGGCTTTGCAGGATCTTGCAGAAGCATCGTAGGTGGTATTTCCTCCAGCGATTTGAGGTGTCTACGGTACATGGTCCATGTCTCTGAGCCATTTAAGGTGAAACTAGATAAGCACTTAAGGGAGAAGAGAATAGATGGATAAATACTTGGAGAAAAAAAGCAGGTGATGTGGGACTAACTGAATTGCTCTTCAAAGGA
Source organism: Pristiophorus japonicus (assembly GCF_044704955.1). Lineage (NCBI taxonomy): Eukaryota > Metazoa > Chordata > Chondrichthyes > Pristiophoridae > Pristiophorus > Pristiophorus japonicus. The sequence goes on along the minus strand of NC_091986.1, from coordinate 42,553,503 downwards.
GCCGGCACAAACTCGATGGGCCGAATGGCCTCTTTCTATGCCGTACTATTTTATGATTCTATGATATGCTGATGGGGTGATATGAAGAGGGTGGGAGGAGGCTCGTGTGTGGAGCATGAACACAGGCTTGGACCAGTTGGGTCAAACGGCCTGTTTCTCTGCTGTACATTCTATGTAATTCAACGAGGTGACTGTCCTAATTCTCCTGACGTATGCGCAGAAGCGAGAGTTAGGACAAATAGTCACCAATTCCGCCCCCCACACCGACCACAAGCGCAATTTACACTAACCCTTTTCTGCGCATACGCCCTCCTCTCTTTCTCCCCCCCTCCCCCGTCCCGCCACCCGTCCCACCACCCGATCCGGAACCGGCCCGAACACCACGTTGCAGCCCCAAGAAAGAAGCGGGTCAGCATCGAGAGAGGGAGGAGCGGGGCGGCGGGGGGAGAGAAAGGAGCGGGGTAGGCGGGGGGCGGAGAGGAGCGGGGTAGGTGGGGGGGGGGGGAGAGGAGCGGGGTAGGTGGGGGGGGGGAGAGGAGCGGGGTAGGCGGGGGGAGAGAAAGGAGCGGGGTAGGCGGGGGGGGGAGAGAGGAGTGGGGTAGGCGGGGGGGAGAGAGGAGTGGGGTAGGCGGGGGGCGGAGAGGAGCGGGGTAGGTGGGGGGGGAGAGGAGCGGGGTAGGCGGGGGGAGAGAAAGGAGCGGGGTAGGCGGGGGGGGGGAGAGAGGAGTGGGGTAGGCGGGGGGGAGAGAGGAGTGGGGTAGGCGGGGGGAGAGAAAGGAGCGGGGTAGGCGGGGGGGGGAGAGAGGAGTGGGGTAGGCGGGGGGGAGAGAGGAGTGGGGTAGGCGGGGGGAGAGAGAGGAGTGGGGTAGGCGGGGGGAGAGAGGAGTGGGGTAGGCGGGGGGAGAGAGAGGAGCGGGGTAGGCGGGGGGGAGAGAAAGGAGCGGGGTAGGCGGGGGGGAGAGAGGAGTGGGGTAGGCGGGGGGAGAGAAAGGAGCGGGGTAAGCGGGGAGAGAGAGGAGCGGGGGGGGGGAGAGAGAGGAGCGGGGTAGGCGGGGGGGGGGGAGAGGAGCGGGGTAGGCGGGGAGAGAGAGGAGCGGGGTAGGCGGGGGGAGAGAGAGAAGCGGGGTAGGCGGGGGGGAGAGAGAGGAGCGGGGTAGGCGGGGGGAGAGAGAGAAGCGGGGTAGGCGGGGGGGGGGGAGAGGAGCGGGGTAGGCGGGGAGAGAGAGGAGCGGGGTAGGCGGGGGGAGAGAGAGGAGCGGGGTAGGCGGGGGGGGGGAGAGGAGCGGGGTAGGCGGGGAGAGAGAGGAGCGGGGTAGGCGGGGGGAGAGAGAGAAGCGGGGTAGGCGGGGGGGAGAGAGAGGAGCGGGGTAGGCGGGGGGAGAGAGAGAAGCGGGGTAGGCGGGGGGAGAGAGAGAAGCGGGGTAGGCGGGGGGGGAGAGAGAAGCGGGGTAGGCGGGGGGAGAGAGAGGAGCGGGGTAGGCGGGGGGGAGAGAGAGGAGCGGGGTAGGCGGGGGGAGAGAGAGAAGCGGGGTAGGCGGGGGGGGGGGAGAGGAGCGGGGTAGGCGGGGGGAGAGAGGAGCGGGGTAGGCGGGGAGAGAGAGGAGCGGGGCGGGGGGAGAGAGAGGAGCGGGGTAGGCTGGGAGAGAGAGGAGCGGGGTAGGCGGGGGGAGAGAGGAGCGGGGCGGGGGGAGAGAGAGGGGCGGGATAGGTGGGGAGAGAGAGGAGTGGGGTAGCCGGTGGGGAGAGAGAGGAGTGGGGTAGGCGGGGGGAGAGAGAGGAGCGGGGTAGGCGGGGGGAGAGAGGGAAGCGGGGTAGGCGGGGGGAGAGAGGAGCGGGGCGATGGGAGAGAGAGGAGCGGGGTAGGTGGGGAGAGAGAGGAGCGGGGCGGGGGGAGAGAGAGGAGTGGGGTAGGCGGGGGGAGAGAGAGGAGCGGGGTAGGCGGTGGGGAGAGAGAGGAGTGGGGTAGGCGGGGGGAGAGAGGAGCGGGGTAGATGGTGGGGGGGAGAGAGGAGCGGGGTAGGCGGGGGGAGAGAGAGAGGAGTGGGGTAGGCGGCGGGAGAGAGAGAGAGCCGGGGGTGTTGGGGAGAGAGTCTGGAGGGGGAGAGAGAGAGAGATTGATTGATTGAGGGGGCGGGTGGTGAGAGAGAGTGAGCTTGCGGGGGGGAGAGCGAGCAAGACACAGGTTGAGGGGGATCGGAGGGGAGAGAGGGAAGACGGATCACGTTCCTCCAACCCCATGGTGCGTGCAAGCTCGGTGGGTGTGTTACAAGGGACATCGTTGGGGTGGATGAAATCCAGAAGTCATGATACTGACACTATTCACCATACCCAATAAATCTGTTAACAATCCACACACAATGCTCCATCTGTAGCAGGCAGGGTGAGTCAGGTCATGCACTTGCGCTTGGGTAAGGGACTTCGGCTGGGAGAGCGATGCACTTGTGCTGAGGTGAGTGACTTTGGCTGGAACTGGCTTTTAGGGAGATCTATCCTCTGTGGCTTCTGAAGTCAAAACGGATCAAATTACATATTGGAAAGTCAGTCCAGAACTTGGGATGGGCGGTTCTGGTTGCACATTCCAGAGGAACTTCAGGGTGTGGCTTATCCTCCAAGGGGACCAATCAGCAATAGGTCATATGATAATGGAGAGCCAATCAGAGAAACGGCTGTCTTTCAGTTAGTACAAATAGACACAGCCATAATTCAAAAGTCGTGTATATCACTCAACAAATAACATATGGGGGGAGGGGGCGAGGGGGACAAAATTGTGTAGATGAGGTTTGGCGGCCTATTAGACGCCCCACCCCATTTTCCTTTACGTTGATAAGTTATTGACTTCAGTGGAAATAGTAATTGGGCAGGGCCGATGACGCGATTGACTGAGTGCCCTTTACCAGAGTTGAATTTTACCCCCAATATATTTCTGTTCGAAGGTAGCATGGCCCTGCTTTCAAATGTTCTGTCACTTTTGAGATAGCCACATCAACAACAACAACGTCAACAACAGCAACTTACATTTATGTAGCACCTTTAACGTAGTAAAATGTTTCAAGGCTCTTCACAGGAGCGTTATAAGACAAAATTTGACACCGAGCCACAGAAGGAGACATTGGGACAGGTGACCAAGAGCTTGGTCAGAGGTAAAAAGAAAGAAAGACTTACATTTATAGAGCGTCTTTCATGACCACCGGATGTCTCAAAGCGCTTTACAGCCAATGAAGTACTTTTGGACTCTCGTCACTGTTGTCATATGGGAAACGTGGCAGCCATCTTCCACACAGCAAGCTCCCACAAACAGCAATGTGATAATGACCAAATCATCTGTTTTTGTTAGTTGATTGAGGGATAGATATTGGCCAGGACACCGGGGATAACTCCCCTGCTCTTCTTTGAAATGGCGCCATGGGATCTTTTACGTCCACCTGAGAGGGCAGACAGGGTCTCAGTTTAAGGTCTCATCGGAAAGATGACACCTCCGACAGTGCAGCACTCCCTCAGCACTGCACTGGAGCGTCAGCCTAGATTTATGTGTTCAAGTCCCTGGTAGATTGTTTTAAAGGAGGAAAGAGGGGTTTAGGGGGAGGGCATTCTAGAACTTGGGGCAGTTGAAGGCACGGCCGCCAATGGTGGAGTGATGAAAATTGGCGCCGGGCAAGAGGCGAGAATTGGAGGAGCGCAGAGATCTTGGGGAGTTGCCGGGCTGCAGGAAGTTGCAGAGATGGGGAACATTTGTTTTGACGTTAAGCTGGGAACAGGACGTTGAATGCAATGGGTTTATGAAGCTCTTTGGCTGGATATTCTGCTATTTAACTCTACTTCAGGCAGCAGATCTTATGAATAAATTTAGCAGTGCTGAAGGAAGAAGAAAGAATTAACTTCAATGTTTCTTTCGCAATTGGAAGGGATGTAATTGAGCTGAAATGAGCTGCCACCTTGCCAAGTTATAATCGTTTCAATCATTTTTAGTTTCTGTTGTGTTTTTGAGTCGGAAGGCAAGTTGACTCGCCATTCTGCTTCTTGTCTCTCTGCTTCTCACCACGAGAGCTCTCGATACAAGTTGCTTTCTGCATCGGACTTTCAGTTCCTCTCCACCCCAGTCTTCTCGTCTTTTAACTGATCGGTTTTGTTGCATTGTAAAAACAATGGGAAGTGCACATGTACATCCTGCACAGGCCAGTGGGATGTGTTTACTGAGCTCCAGCAGTCTTGCCTGCAGTGCGCTGATATTGTTATTACTCTTGGCAAGGCCTTGATAAATTTCCTCTGTGAAAATGCCAAAGTTTACCAAAATGTTCCGTTGAATGCAAAAACAATCGTGCACTTCAGTCGCCCGTTTTGCTTTTTGTTGTGAGGTTGATTATCACTGAAGGCTCCTGACTTGCCAAGCTAGCTTTCTTTTCCTAATTCTAAGTAATGCTGTAGCCAGGCCCCTATGATGCCAGTTTATGATTCCTTGCTTACACATTTGGGAGAGATTAGAAGGAGGGAAATTGACCTTTTGATAAATTGACTCAGCCGTGGCTCAGCGGGCAGTACTCGTGTCTCGGGGTCAGAAGGTTCAAGTCCCACTCCAGAGACTCGGGCAAGTTGACAGTCCCAGCACAGTGCTGAGGGAGTGCTGCACTGTCGGATGTGCCGTCTTTCGGATGAGACATTAAACCGAGGCGCTCTCGGGTGGACGTAAAAGATCCCATGGCACGATTTCGAAGAGGTGCTGGGGAATTATCCCTGGTGTCCTGGGCCAATATTTATCCCTCAACCAACATCACTAAAAAAACATTATCTGGCCAGTATCACATTGCTATGCGTGGGATCCTGCCATGCTCAAATTGGCTACTGCGTTTCCCACATTAAAACAGTGACTTTGCTTCAAATAAAGTACTTCATTGGCTGTAAAGCACTTTGGGGCGTCCTGACCTTGTGAAAGGCGTTATAGAAATGCCACTTGTCTCAACCACCTCGGAATCCTTGTTCGTAACGCAGATCCCTCCGTGACTTGATCGCACACCCCACGTTTCAAACGCTTTCTCCAAATCCATCGACAGCTGTCGCCTCTGCTCACCCCTCGCGCAAAAACTCTGTATTCTGTGAAGCACCGGGAGCATTTTATTTAGTAGTGTTACGTAAGTAAACGCGGTTGCTGCTGTTTCATTCATTGGGAGGAAGGACTTGAAAGAAAATATTCACAATATTTCTCTCTTTCCTTTATTCATTTTGTGAAAACAAAATTATATTTTGCATAATTGTTTCAAAGCAATGCCTGAAAGGCTTAACTATATTCTCAGCAATGTTTATTCAAATAAATTATAGGTCTTAAAATCTGCCATTAAAGTCTCCATTTTCAAATAGTCTCTTATTAGATGGATGGGACCACTCCTTTCTGCCTGGGGCAGTCAGAGTTTTAAAGTTTTACAGCTTACTACTGCTGGGAAAATCGTATGGGTGTGCAGGACCGTATTGAGAAGGAACAAAGTCAGAGAAAAACTTTTTGTTCCTAGAGCGCCGTTGACTACCTCCGGATGTCCCAAAATGATTTTCAGCAATGAAGTACTTTTTTTGAAGTGTAGCCATTGTTGTAATGTAGGAAACACGGCATCAATTTGCGCACAGCAAGGTCCCACAGACAGTACTGTGATAATGAGCAGATAATCTGTTTTCGTGATGTTGATTGAGGGATAAATGTTGACTAGAACACTGGGGAGAACTTCTCTGCTCTTCATAATGGGATCTTTTATATCCAGCTGAGAGGTCCTCGGTTCAACGACTCATCCGAAAGACGGCACCTCCGAAAGTGTAGCACTCCCACGGTACTGCACCTGGATTTTGTGCTCAAACCTCTGGAGCGGGGATTGAACCCACAACTTCCCGACTCCAAGGTGAGTGTGCTACCTGCTGAGCCACAACTGACCCCTTGTACTTGGCTCGCCGAGACATGGAACGGTCTGTCTTGTGCAAGTAATGCAGCTTCTTCACGCGTAACAGGAGAAATGGCAAAATCCCAGCACGTTCAGTTAACTGTTTTCTTTCACTATTGCGGGTCATGGATCTTATTTGAGGAGTCCAAGTGTTCTGAGTGTATTGGAATGCGGGGGATGGAGTGTTTACTTTGTACATTCCTCCACCTTTTTAACTTTAACAGGGGCATGGGTTTACACAGCTGTCCTGCAACAAAGAAATGTTTTGTTAAGTTTGTTATCTCTGATTACAGTGATGGTCGGAAATAATCCTGAAAAATACAATAAAATGTATTTTTCAGTTTTGGTCCAGTTAAATGGGAGGAAATAGCTTTCTCAACTGCGAGTGTAAGAGGATTGAAGCAGCAGCTCTGCTTTTTTCCCTGCTCCATTCCCCCCGGCCCACCCCATGCCCATTTAAAAATTGTTTTTTGTATTTCACAGAACAGAGTGCATCTCCCCAGCATTGTTGTGGATGCACTTATTTTCCAGGTATGCCTTGTTTGTGAGCCTCACTATTCTTGTGTTGAAATCTGTGCATGGTCCCACCCCCTCCCTATCTCTGTAAGCTCCTCCAGCTCAACAGCCCTCCCAGATCTCTGCACTCCTCTAATTCTGGCCTCCCATGCATCCCAGATTTTCATCGCTCCACCATTGGCGGCCATGCCTTCAGCTGCCAAGGCTCCAAGCTCTGGAATTCCCTTCCTAAACCTCTCCACCTCTCTCAGCCTCTCTACCTCTCTCTCCTCTTTTAAGATGCTCCTTAAAACCTATCTCCTTCTGCTCTTTAGATTTATTTTTCTATCTAAAAAATATTCTTTCAGGTATTGTACATTCTTTACTGCACAATTGAGTTTGTGATATTTTAATGCAACAGCAAAAGCAACTGTTTCAGAACCAGGTAAATGTCTGACAGGATCGATGATAGATGAATTACATCGAGTCGACAGCACAGAAACAGGCCATCCGGCCCAACTGGTCCGTGCCGGTGTTTATGTTCCACACGAGCCACTTCCTACCCCCCTTACATTACCTGTCCTAATATCTCCGTACGTGAATGTGTTGAATTTTGTCTGATTGCGCTTCTGTGAAGCACCTTGGGACATTTTACTACATTAAAGGTGCTGTGTAAATATTGTTGATTTCTGATGTAGTGCAGCTGGTTAGTATGATGCATATCTGCCCTATTTAACCTTGGCCGGGTCCTTATCGTGGTCACAGCAGCCTGGAAAGTATTTGATTAACCTTGTCTATGCTTGTTGCTATCACTCCTGCCCTCCACTCCCCAGTTTTTCCCTGCCTCTGTCCCAGCTTAAAAACAGTTAACTTCCAGTTCTGAGGAAAGGTCGTTGACTTGAAATGTTAACTGTTGCTCTCTCCGCAGATGCTGCCTGACCTGCAGTCTTTTCCAGCATTTTCTGTTTTTATTTCCAACGACAACTTGTGTTTATATGCATGGTGAGATGAAGAGGGGTGGGAGAAGGCTCGTGTGGAGCATAAACACCGGCACGGACCAGTTGGGCCGGATGGCCTGTTTCTGTGCCGTCGACTCGATGTAATTCATCTATCATCGATCCTGTCAGACATTTATCTGGTTCTGAAGCAGTTGCTGTTGCATTGAAGTATCACAAACTCACAAGTTGTGCAGTAAAGAATGTACAATACCTGAGAGTGTATTTTTAGATAGAAACACAGAAATCTACAGAGCAGAAGGAGGCCATTTCGGCCCATCGTGTCCGTACTGCCGACAAAGAGCCACACGGCCCTCGGTCAGCAGCCATGAAGGTTACATATAAACCTATGAGCAATGGCAGAAAGCTAAAGGGCATCCGGCCCAACCAGTCCACCACACACAACTGCGACACCCCCTGCATCGCAACATTCTACACTCCACCCCAACCAGAGCCATGTGATCTCCTGGGAGAGGCAAATAAACCAGATTAAAAAAACCAGGCCAATTGGGGGGAAAAAATCTGGGAAAATTCCTCTCCGACCCATCCAGGCGATCAAAACTAGTCCAGGAGATCACTCTGGCCATATTCGATTCCCTGCAGTACTTACTATCATATCTGCGCCAGCCAACAAGAGGTTATCCAGTCTAATCCCACTTACCAGCTCTAGGTCCGTAACCCTGCAGGTTACAGCACTTCAAGAGCCCATCCAAGCACCTTTTAAATGTGGTGAGGGTTTCTGCATCCACCACCCTTCCAGGCAGTGAGTTCCAGAGCCCCCACAACCCTCTGCGTGAAGAAGCCTCCCCTCAAATCCCCTCCGAACCTTCCACCAACCACCTTAAAACCAACCCTTGTAATTGACCCCTCCACCAAGGGAAGTAGGTCCTTGCTATCCACTATATCCAGACCCCTCAACATTTTATACACTCAATGAGGTCTCTTCTCAGCCTCCTCTGTTCCAATGAGAACAAAAACAGCCTATCCAATCTCTCCTCATAATTAAGATTCTCCATTTCAGGCAGCTTCCTAATAAATCTCCTCTGCACCCTCTCTAGTGCAATCACATCCTTCCTATAATACGCCGACCATAGAAACATAGAAACATAGAAAATAGGTGCAGGAGCAGGCCATTCAGCCCTTCTAGCCTGCACCGCCATTCAATGAGTTCATGGCTGAACATGAAACTTCAGTACCCCCTTCCTGCTTTCTCGCCATAACCCTTGATCCCCCGAGTAGTAAGGACTTCATCTAACTCCCTTTTGAATATATTTAGTGAATTGGCCTCAACTACTTTCTGTGGTAGAGAATTCCACAGGTTCACCACTCTCTGGGTGAAGAAGTTTCTCCTCATCTCGGTCCTAAATGGCTTACCCCTTATCCTCAGACTGTGACCCCTGGTTCTGGACTTCCCCAACATTGGGAACATTCTTCCTGCATCTAACCTGTCTAAACCCGTCAGAATTTTAAACGTTTCTATGAGGTCCCCTCTCATTCTTCTAAACTCCAGTGAATACAAGCCCAGTTGATCCAGTCTTTCTTGATAGGTCAGTCCCGCCATCCCGGGAATCACTCTGGTGAATCTTCGCTGCACTCCCTCATAAGCAAGAATGTCCTTCCTCAAGTTAGGAGACCAAAACTGTACACAATACTCCAGGTGTGGCCTCACCAAGGCCCTGTACAACTGTAGCAACACCTCCCTGCCCCTGTATTCAAATCCCCTCGCTATGAAGGCCAACATGCCATTTGCTTTCTTAACCGCCTGCTGTACCTGCATGCTAACCTTCAATGACTGATGTACCATGACACCCAGGTCTCGTTGCACCTTCCCTTTTCCTAATCTGTCACCATTTAGATAATAGTCTGTCTCTCTGTTTTTACCACCAAAGTGGATAACCTCACATTTATCCACATTATACTTCATCTGCCATGCATTTGCCCACTCACCTAACCTATCCAAGTCACTCTGCAGCCTAATAGCATCCTCCTCGCAGCTCACACTGCCACCCAACTTAGTGTCATCCGCAAATTTGGAGATACTGCATTTAATCCCCTCGTCTAAATCATTAATGTACAATGTAAACAGCTGGGGCCTCAGCACAGAACCTTGCGGCACCCCACTAGTCACTGCCTGCCATTCTGAAAAGTACCCGTTTACTCCTACTCTTTGCTTCCTGTCTGACAACCAGTTCTCAATCCACGTCAGCACACTACCCCCAATCCCATGTGCTTTAACTTTGCACAGAACTGCATGCAGTACTCCAGCTGTGGCCTAACCAGAGTATTATACAATTTAAGCATAACCTCCCTGCTCTTATATTCTAGGCTTAGGCCAATAAAGGCAAGCAATCCGTATGCCTTCTTAACCACCTTATCCACCTGGCCTGCTACTTTCAGGGATCTGTGGACAGGCACTCCGAGATCACTTTGTTTATCTATACTATTAAATGGCCTACCGCTTAATGTGTATACCCGTTCCTTATTAGCCCTCCCCAAGTGCATTACCTCACACTTCTCTGAATTAAATTCCATTTGCCACTGCTCTGCCCACCTGACCAGTAGATTGATATCCTCCTGCAGTCCATGACTTTCCTCTTCATTATCAACCACACAGCCAATTTTAGTGTCATCTGTAAACTTCCGAATCATACTCCATATATTCAAATCTAGATCATTGATATATAACCACAAAAAGCAAGGGACCCAGTACTGACCCCTGCGGAACCCCATTGGAAACATCCTTCCAGTCACAAAAATATCCATCAACCATTACCCTTTGCTTCCTACCTCTAAGCCAATTTTGGATCCAACTTGCCACTTTGCCCTGGATCCCATGGGCTTTAACCTTCGTGACCAGTCTACCTTATCAAAAGCCTTGCTAAAGTCTATACACTACGTTGTATGCACTACATTGACCTCCTCAAAAAATTCTATCAGGTTAGTCAAACATGAACTTCCCTTAACAAATCTGTGCTGACTATCCCTATTTAATCCTTGCCTTTCCAAATGTAGATTTACCCTGTCTTTCAAAATTTTTTTACCAGTAATTTTCCCACCACTGAGGTTAGGCTGACAGGCCTGTAATTACTCGGCCTATCCCTTTCTCCCTTCTTAAACAAGGGTACCACATTAGCAGTCCTCCAATCCTCTGGCACCATGCCCAGATCCAAAGAGGACTGGAAAATGATGGTCAAGGCTTCTGCTATTCTCTTTTTACTTCACTCAACAGCCTGGGATGCATTTTATTTGGGCCTGGGGACTTATCTACTTTCAAAGCTGCTAAACCCCTTAATACCTCCTCTCTCACTATGCTTATTTCATCCAGAATATCACACTCCTCCTTGATAGCAGTATCTGCATTGTCCCTTTCCTTTGTGAAAACAGACGCAAAGTATTCGTTAAGAACCCTACCAACATCTTCTGTCTCCACATAAAGATTGCCCTCATGGTGTCTAATAGGCTATACCCTTTCTTTAGTTATCCTCTTGCTCTTAATATATTTATAGAACATCTTTGGGTTTTCCTTAATTTTACTTGCCAAGAATTTTTCATGCTCTCTCTTAGCATTCCTAATATTTTTAATTTTACCTCTTAACTTTCTATATTCCTCCAAAGATTCTACAGTATTTAGTCGTCAGTATATGGCAAAAGCATCCCATTTTTTCTTTATCCTCGCCTGTAAGTCCCTAGACATCCAGGGGCTCTAGATTTGTTATTCCCACCCTTTTTCTTTAAGGGCACATGCTTGGCCTGAGCCCTCCGGATCTCCTCCTTGAATGCCTCCCACTGTTCCGACACTGATTTACCCACAAGTAGCTGTTTCCAGTCCATTGTGGCCAAATCACTCCTCAACTTAGCAAAGTTAGCTTTTCCCCAATTTGGGATTTTTATTCCTGGTCTATCCGTGTCCTTATCCTTAACTAACTTGAATCTGACTGAATTATGGTCACTGGCACCCAAGTTCTCTCCCACCGATATCCCTTCAACCTGCCTAGCTTCATTCCCCAAAACTAAATCCAAAACTGCCCCCCCCCCCCCCCCCCCGTATTGGGCTTATTACATACTGACTAAAAAAGTTCTCTTGAATACATTTCAAAAATTCCGTCCCTCATTACCCTTCACACTATATTTGTCCCAATCAATATTTGGATAGTTAAAATCCCCTACTATTACTACCCTATGGTTTTTGGACTTCACAGCAATTTGCCAACATATTTGCTCCTCTATCTCCCTCCCACTGTTTGGGGGTCTATAATGCACGCCCAGTAGTGTGATCGCTCCTTTTTTATTTTTCAGTTCGACCCATATGGCCTCATTTGATGATCCTCCAACATATCATCCCTATAATAGTTTATTTAATCAATACCATGAACCCTCCTAACCTTTTTATCCCCTTCTCTGTCTTGTCTAAAAATCCTGTTACAGTAATATTGAGCTGCCAAACCTGCCCCTCTTTCAGCCATGTCTCTGTAATGGCTCTATTGTCATACTCCCCAGTGTCTACCTGTAGTCTTAGCTCATGTGCCTTATTCGCTATACTCCTTGCATTAAAGTATGTACCATTTAGCACAGGAAGATCTCCTTGATTACTACTTACTAACCCTTGTTTCCTCTGTCTTACAGATTCACTTTCTCAATTCTTGCTATCCAATTTCATCTTTCATCTTTCTTCCCGATTGAATTTGTTCTCGGGTTCCCATCCCCCTGCCAAGCTAGTTTAAATTCTCCCCAAGAACACGAGCAAAACTCCCCGTGAGGATATTGGTCCCGGCGCTGTTGAGAAGCAACCTGTCCGGTTTGTACAGGTCCCATCTCCCCCAGAAGCGGTCCCAATGCCTCAGGAATTTAAAGCGTTCTGGGATTAAGTGAAACACAGACTGCAGCTGAGATTTACTTTCCTCCAATTGGAGTCTGACTAGTTGGTTTTACTGGGGTTTATCGGTCGGTATATCTCTGCATTATGGCACACAATACGCTTATGTTATAGAGGTAACCCTATAGATAGTGTCCTGTGAATTATCGGTCTACATAAAATCATAGAATGGTTACAGCACAGAAGAAGGCCATTAGGGCCGTCGAGCCCATGCAAGAGCCCATGCAAGAGCCTCTGCAAGAGCCCTTTAGCTAGTCCCACTGTCCTGCCCTTTCCCTGTAGCAATTTTTTTTCTTTCAGATAGTTCTCTAACTCCCTTTTGAAAGCCACAATTGAGTCTGCCTACACCACTCTTTCAGGCAGTGTATTCCAGATCCTAACCACTCGCTGTTTTTTCTTGTTGCCTTTGGTTCTTCTGCCAATCACCTTAAATCTGTGTCCTCTGATTCTCGACCCTTCTGCCAATGGGAACAGTTTCTCTCTCTATCTACTCTGTCGCGACCCCTCATGATTTTGAACGCCTCTATCAAATCTCCTCAACCTTCTCTGCTCCAAGGAGAACAACCCCAACTTTTCCAGTCGATCCAGGAAACTGAAGTTCCTCACCCCTGAAATATAGCTAAGCTTTGCAGACTTGATATGAAGCAAACTGTCTTTCAATAATGTACAAAATGTTATTAAAATAACAAGACAACTAGAATAATCATAAGCTTTAAAGGGTGATTAAATGGAGGTGTTTTAAGACGATTAAATGAGTTGATAGGATAGATAGAGAGAAATTTTCCTCTGGTGGGGGGAATCCAGAACAAGGGGGCATAACCTCAAAATTAGAGCCAGGCCGTTCAGGGATGATGTCAGGAAACACTTCTCTCTTTTTTTCCTTGCTTGCTTGCTTCCCTCCCTTCCTTCCTTCCTTCACACCCCATAAATTTCAGCTAATCCAAAACTCTGCTGCCTGAATCATAATTTGCACCAAGTCCTGCTCGCCCATTACCCCTGTGCTCGCTGACCGACATTGGCTCCCGGTCCAGCAAAGCCTCGATTTTAAAATTCTCATCCTTGTATTCAAATTCCTCCATGGTCTCGCCCCCTCCTTATCTCTGTAATCTCCTCCAGCCCTACAACCACACCCCCCCACCCCCCCCGGCCCCCCACGCCCTCCACCGAGATATCTGCACTCCTCTAATTCTGGCCTCTTTCACATCTCCAATCATAGAAACATAGAAAAGAGGTGCAGGAGCAGGCCATTCAGCCCTTCTAGCCTGCACCGCCATTCAATGAGTTCATGGCTGAACATGAAACTTCAGTACCCCCTTCCTGCTTTCTCGCTATAACCCTTGATCCCCCGAGTAGTAAGGACTTCATCTAACTCCCTTTTGAATATATTTAGTGAATTGGTCTCAACTACTTTCTGTGGTAGAGAATTCCACAGGTTCACCACTCTGGGTGAAGAAGTTTCTCCTCATCTCGGTCCTAAATGGCTTACCCCTTATCCTCAGACTGTGACCCCTGGTTCTGGACTTCCCAACATTGGGAACATTCTTCCTGCATCTAACCTGTCTAAACCCGTCAGAATTTTAAACGTTTCCATGAGGTCCCCTCTCATTCTTCTGAACTCCAGTGAATATAAGCCCAGTTGATCCAGTCTTTCTTGATAGGTCAGTCCCGCCATCCCGGGAATCAGTCTGGTAAATCTTCGCTGCACTCCCTCAATAGCAAGAATGTCCTTCCTCAAGTTAGGAGACCAAAACTGTACACAATACTCCAGGTGTGGCCTCACCAAGGCCCTGTACAACTGTAGCAACACCTCCCTGCCCCTGTATTCAAATCCCCTCGCTATGAAGGCCAACATGCCATTTGCTTTCTTAACTGCCTGCTGTACCTGCATGCTAACCTTCAATGACTGATGTACCATGACACCCAGGTCTCGTTGCACCTTCCCTTTTCCTAATCTGTCACCATTCAGATAATAGTCTGTCTCTCTGTTTTTACCACCAAAGTGGATAACCTCACATTTATCCACATTATACTTCATCTGCCATGCATTTGCCCACTCACCTAACCTATCCAAGTCACTCTGCAGCCTAATAGCATCCTCCTCGCAGCTCACACTGCCACCCAGCTTAGTGTCATCCGCAAATTTGGAGATACTGCATTTAATCCCCTCGTCTAAATCATTAATGTACAATGTAAACAGCTGGGGCCCCAGCACAGAACCTTGCGGCACCCCACTAGTCACTGCCTGCCATTCTGAAAAGTACCCGTTTACTCCTACTCTTTGCTTCCTGTCTGACAACCAGTTCTCAATCCACGTCAGCACACTACCCCCAATCCCATGTGCTTTAACTTTGCACATTAATCTCTTGTGTGGGACCTTGTCGAAAGCCTTCTGAAAGTCCAAATATACCACATCAACTGGTTCTCCTTTGTCCACTTTACTGGAAACATCCTCAAAAAATTCCCGAAGATTTGTCAAGCATGATTTCCCTTTCACAAATCCATGCTGACTTGGACCTATCATGTCACCATTTTCCAGATGCACTGCTATGACATCCTTAATAATTGATTCCATCATTTTACCCACTACTGAGGTCAGGCTGACCGGTCTATAATTCCCTGTTTTCTCTCTCCCTCCTTTTTTAAAAAGTGGGGTTACATTGGCTACCCTCCACTCCATAGGAACTGATCCAGAGTCAATGGAATGTTGGAAAATGACTGTCAATGCATCCGCTATTTCCAAGGCCACCTCCTTAAGTACTCTGGGATGCAGTCCATCAGGCCCTGGGGATTTATCGGCCTTCAATCCCATCAATTTCCCCATCACAATTTCCCGACTAATAAAGATTTCCCTCAGTTCCCCCTCCTTACTAGACCCTCTGACCCCTTTTATATCCGGAAGGTTGTTTGTATCCTCCTTAGTGAATACCGAACCAAAGTACTTGTTCAATTGGTCTGCCATTTCTTTGTTCCCCGTTATGACTTCCCCTGATTCTGACTGCAGGGGACCTACGTTTGTCTTTACTAACCTTTTTCTCTTTACATACCTATAGAAACTTTTGCAATCTGCCTTAATGTTCCCTGCAAGCTTCTTCTCGTACTCCATTTTCCCTGCCCTAATCAAACCCTTTGTCCTCCTCTGCTGAGTTCTAAATTTCTCCCAGTTCGCTGCTATTTCTGGCCAATTTGTATGCCACTTCCTTAGCTTTAATACTATCCCTGATTTCCCTAGATAGCCACGGTTGAGCCACCTTCCCTTTATTATTTTTACACCAGACAGGAATGTACAATTGTTGTAATTCATCCATGCGGTCTCTAAATGTCTGCCATTGCCCATCCACAGTCAACCCCTTAAGTATCATTCGCCAATCTATCCTAGCCAATTCACGCCTCATACCTTCAAAGTTACCCTTCTTTAAGTTCTGGACCATAGTCTCTGAATTTACTGTTTCATTCTCCATCCTAATGCAGAATTCCACCATATTATGGTCACTCTTACCCAAGGGGCCTCGCACAATGAGATTGCTAATTAATCCCCTCTCATTACACAACACCCAGTCTAAGATGGCCCCCCCCCTAGTTGGTTCCTCAACATATTGGTCTAGAAAACCATCCCTTATGCACTCCAGGAAATCCTCCTCCACCGTATTGCTTCCAGTTTGGCTAGCCCAATCTATGTGCATATTAAAGTCACCCATTATAACTGCTACACCTTTATTGCATGCACCCCTAATTTCCTGTTTGATGCCCTCCCCAACATCCCTATTACTGTTTGGAGGTCTGTACACAACTCCTACTAACGTTTTTTGCCCTTTGGTGTTCTGCAGCTCTACCCATATAGATTCCACATCATCCAAGCTAATATCTTTCCTAACTATTGCATTAATCTCCTCTTTAACCAGCAATGCTACCCCACCTCCTTTTCCTTTTATTCTATCCTTCCTGAATGTTGAATACCCCTGGATGTTGAGTTCCCAGCCCTGATCATCCTGGAGCCATCATGAAGGTAGCAGGCCAGGTAGACAAGGTGGTTAAGAAGGCATATGGAATACTTGCATTTATTAGTTGAGGCATGGAATACAAGAGCAAGGAAGTTATGCTTGAAATGTATAAAATACTAGTTAGGGCACAGCTGGAGTACTGTGTGCAGTTCTGGTCAGCACATTACAGGAAAGATATGATTGCACTGGAAAGGTTGCAGAGGAGATTTACAAGAATGTTGCCTGGACTGGAGAATTTTGGCTATGAGGAAAGATTGGAGATGCTGGGTCTGTTTTCTGTGGAACAGAGGAGGCTGAGGGAAGACCTGATTGAGGTGTATAAAATTGAGGGGCCTAGATAGAGTGGCTAGGAAGGACCTGTTTCCCTTGGCAGAGGGGTCAACAACCAGGGGGCATAGATTTAAAGTAATTTGGGGGAGGTTTTGAGAAGATATAACGGAAAATGTCTTCACCCAGAGGGTGGTGGGGGTCTGGAACTCACTGCCTGAAAGGATGGTAGAGGCAGAAAGCCTCACTACATTTAAAAAATACTTGGATTGCACTTTAAGGGCTGGATTTTTGCCGACTTTGTGATCGGGTTTTCACCGCAATTTGACCCTCTGCGGTGAAACCCTGGTTGGCGGGATCCTCGGGTATCTCTCTGCGGCGCGCTTCCACGTACACCAGGGAGGGGTGTGCCAATGTGCAACGCCGTGGATTGTGTTACCATCATACTGCCGGCAGCGCTAAGTATGAAGACCTGCAGAAGGGTAAGTTAAAGATTTTATTTTTTAACTTATTTTTCAGCGATTTAGTAAGGGTTTCTTGAATGTTTTTTTTGTTTTTTGCAATTTAAATTTTTTTATTTCTCCCCCCCCCTCCCAAGGCCTCTTTCGCAGCTTTACCAGCCCCAGACTAAAGTTGCTGAAACTTGCAGTTTGCGCCACGAATCCTAGTGCAACGCCAACTTTACCGACATAAAGGCCGAAAGTTAGGCCTAAAAACAGTAGGGCCGCGAAAATGGTAATTTTGGCGTAAGCCCAAATCCGAAAATCTAGCCCAAAGCGCCGTAACCTACAGGACTACGGACTAAGAGCTGGAAAGTGGGATTAGGCTGGATAGTTCTTGGTCGGCTGGAGCGAAATGGCCTCCTTCCGTGCTGTAAATTTCTATGATTCTAGGATTTTATGACATCATCATAGGCAGTCCCTCAGATTCAAAGATAACTTGCTTCCACATTAAAAATAATTTCTCCAATGACTGTTAAGTCCAATGCAGGAGCTACAGTCTCTGTCACAGACGGTGGTTGGAGGGACAGGTGAGTGGGGTGCTTGATTTGTCGTACGCTGTTTGTACTTAGCTTCCGCGTGCCACCGGCGAAGAGGCTCGATGTTCGGTGCCTTCCTGGATGCTCCTCATCCACTTTGAGCGGCCTTGGGCCAAGAGTCAGTGGGGATGTTGCATTTTTTTCAAGGAGGCTTTGAAGGTGTCCTTGAAGTGTTTCCTCTGCCCTCCTGGGGCTCGCCTGCCATGACGTCGTTTGGAGTCTCGTATCGAGCTTACGGACGATGTGGCCCGTCCATTGGAGCTGATCAAGCGTTGTCAATGCTTCGATGCTGGGGATGTTGGCCTGAGTGAGAACACTGGCGTTGGTGCGCCTATCCTGCCAATGGATTTGCAGGATCTTCATGACATAGTCCACGATCGAATAAACTGCCAACAATCACATTCTGTATTCACACATGAAGAATATGGGCCCCGATTTTTCATCGTGCCACCATTGGTGCCCCTAAGCTCTGGCACTCAACCTCTCCACCTCTCTGCTCCTTTAAGTCGCTCCTTAAAACCTTCCTCTTTGACCAAGCTTTTGGTCATCTGTCCTAATATCTCCTGATGTGGCTCGGTTTTAGATTTTGTCTGATGATCTCTCCTGTGAATCGCCTTGGGATGTTTTACTATGTTAAAGGTGAAAATTCTTGTTGTACTTGAGTGATGTAGCAAAGGACAGCCAGTGTCTACAATGAATACATTTTTAATGATCTATTTGAACTAAAATGCTTCATTTATGAGAAATCTATAGCAACTAATTTTAAACAAAATCCATCCTTGTAATTTGGAAATGGGCGTGCTGCAATGGTTGTGTGCGAGTGCCCTTGCGTGCTGAAATAGCTTTGTAGATGTTCGTTATCTGGATGAGCTCCTTGGAGGATAAGCTTGTTTCTTTAAGAGTTCGGGTGAGTGAGAAGGAGCAGTTTGTGGGAGATTTGTAGCCTTCGATATGTGCTGTCAGAACTCAACTATTCAGCTGTTAAGCTCATATTGCACTTATGTGCCTTATCGCTTTGCTTTTTATGCGCAAGTGTTTAAACATGCACTGTTGATTTCCAGCTGAGACTCTCAGTTCTTGCTCGTTGTGCATTGCTCAGGTCTGTTCCGAACTTTGAGACTGTTTCATAAATTACTGCCAGACCTTTTAGTCAAAGACTGGGAAAAACATTGCTAAGGCCACATGCCAAGCAACTCGTCAGAAAGTGAATTTTTCACAACACACCCAGTGTCTGATTTCTATTCAAGTGTCAGCTATGGCTCGGTGACCCAGGAGGTCATGGGTTCAAGTCCCACTCCAGGGACTTGAGTACAAAAATCCAGGCTGACCTCCCCAGTGCAGTGCTGAGGGAGTGCTGCCTTTCGGATGAGATGTTAAACCGAGGCCCCGTCTGCTCTCTCAAGTGGACGTAAAAGATCCCATGGCCAATATTTCGAAGAAGAGCAGGGGAGTTCTCCCTGGTGTCCTGGCCAATATTTATCCATGAATCAACATCGCTGAAACAGATTATCTGGTCATCATCACATTGCTGTTTGTGGGAGTAAATTGACTGTTGCGTTTCCAACATTACAACAGTGCTTCATTGGTTCTAAAGTACTTTCGGACATCATGAAGTGGGACTGGAACCCACAGCCTTCTGACTTGGAGGCGAGAGTGTACCCACCGAGCCACTGGCTGACACTTGGGTAGGTGATTTTAATTAGCATTCATGGGTTGATGTTTCCAAGGAATGATGAGGAAATGGAAACACTTCGCCTCTTGTTAAAGTGTCGTCTCATGAGGCTTTGGAATTGATTTCCGTTGAGAGTGGGCTTTCTGTGCAATATCAAATGTGTGTGGTCGGGGAGTAAGTGTCATGATGCAATTGTTTAGTCATGTATGGAAAGAGTGAACACGTCCCACCAGATTATTGGTAATACGCTGTATATTTGCAGTTGTATAACCATGTTTACTGTAAGCAACTTTCTTTCATTAAACCTCTACAAGGAGGATTTCTTGCACACTATTACTGTTAAAAGGTTATAGAGTAGTTGGGAAAGCGTAGACCACAGAATATTTGATAATTCAATGTTCTAGGAATCAACTAAACCGTGTTCTTTGGTTTGATTTTGAAATACGACTCAAGTCTTAACAGAAAACACAGAGTTGGGATAAATGGTTCATTCTCTGGTTGCCAGTCAATAACTAGTGAGGTGTCGCAGGGATCAGTGCTGGGACATCAACTATTTACAATCTATATTAAGGACTTGGAACAAGGGACTGAGTGTAATGTAGCCAAGTTTGCTGATAATACAAAGATGGGAGGAAAAGCAATGTGTGAGGAGGACACAATAAACCTGCAAAAGGACATAGACAGGCTAAGTGAGTGGGCAAAAATTTGTCAGATGGAGTATAATGTTGGAAAGTGTGAGGTCATGCACTTTGGCAGAAAAAAAATCAAAGAGCAAGTTGTTATTTAAATGGAGAAAGATTGCAAAGTGCTGCAGTACAGCGGGACCTGGGGGCACTTGTGCATGAAACGCAAAAGGATAGTATGCAGGTACAGCAAGTGATCAGGAAGGCCAATGGAATCTTGGCTTTTATTGCAAAGAGGATGGCAAGTAAAAGAGGGAAGTCTTGCTGCAGCTATACAGGATATTGGTGAGGCCACACCTGGAATACTGCGTGCAGTTTTGGTTTCCACATTTATGAAAGGATACACTTGCTTTGGAGACAGTTCAGAGAAGGTTCACGAGGTTGATTCCGGAGATGAGAGGGTTGACTTATGAGTAAAGGTTGAGTACATTGGGCCTCTACTCATTGAAATTCAGAAGAATGAGAGGTGATCTTATCGAAACGTATAAGATTATGAGGGGGCTTGACAAGGTGGATGCAGAGAGGATGTTTTCACTGATAGGGGAGACTTGAACTAGAGGGCATGATCTTAGAATAAGGGGCCGCCCATTTAAAACTGAGATGAGGAGAAATTTCTTCTCTCGGAGGGTTGTAAATCTGTGGAATTCGCTGCATCAGAGAGCTGTGGAAGCTGGGACGTTGAATAAATTTAAGACAGAAATAGACAGTTTCTTAAACGATAAGGGGTTATGGGGAGCGGGCAGGGAAGTGGACCTGAATCCAGATCTGATCAGCCATGATCGTATTAAATGGCGAAGCAGGCTCGAGGGGCCGTAGGGCATACTCTTGCTCCTATTTCTTATGTTATGTTTTCAAGGATAATGAACTGAAGTCATGAGGGAAGTCATTATGAATGGCTGAGGTGTGAGGCAAGTGTACAAGAAACAAATGTTCTTGGTTATGTTGCCGTCTAAAGTTCTGAAATTAGTGCGTGAAAGTCCTTCCTCAATTGTTTTATAACCTACGCAATGTGTTTTTCTGTAAGCCCCGTCAATTCTCTAACTGTAAGATTTAAAATTAAGATCTGTCTGTCAGGACATCCCAGTGTGTCTCGGGTATCTGTCCATTTTTCTCTGTTCTATATTTATACTGATTTACGAGTTTTTCATTGTGTGCTGAGTTTAAAACAATAAGTAATGCCACTGTTTTTTATTCGAATGCTGACACTGTTGTCCAGTAATTAATCTAAGTACTGTGGCTACAAGAGCAGGTTAGAGGCTGGGTATTCTGCGGCAAGTGTCTCATCTGCCCATTTAAAATGGAGATGAGGAGCAATTTCTTGTCTCAGAGGGTTGTGAATCTGTGGAATTCTCTGCCCCAGAGAGCTGTGGAGGCTGGGTCATTGAATATATTTAAGATGGAGATAGACAGATTTTTGAGCGATAAGGGAGACGAGGATTATGGAGAGCGGGCGGGGAAGTGAAGTTGAGGCCAAGATGAGGTCAGCCATGATGTTATTGAATGGAGGAGCAGGCTTGAGGGGTCAAATAGCTCCTGCTCCTATTTCTTATGTTATATTATGTTCTGACTCCCCAGAGCCTTTCCACCATCTACAAGGCACAAGTCAGGAGTGTGATGGAATACTCTCCACTTGCCTGGATGAGTGCAGCTCCAACAACACTCAAGAAGCTCGACACCATCCAGCACAAAGCAGTCCGCTTGATTGACACCCTATCCACCACCTTAAACATTCACTTCATCTACCATCGGCGCATCATGTCTGCGGTGTGTATCATCTACAAGATGCACTGCAGCAACTCCTCAAGGATTCTTCGACAGCACCTCCCAAATCTGAGACCACCACCACCTAGAAGGACAAGGGCATCAGGCGCTTGGAACACCACCACCTCCACGTTCCCCTCCAAGTCGCACACCATCCTGACTTGGAAAGATATCGCCATTCCTTCATTATCGCTGGGTCAAGAACATACGAACATTCAAGCATAAGAAACAGGAGCATGAGTAGGCCATTTGGCTCCTGAGTATTCAGTTCCAAGCCTTGGTCACCTTGCAACCATGTCTCTGCAATGGCTATCAGATCATACCCATTTATTTCTATTTGTGCCGTCAGCTCATCTATCTTGTTATGACTGCTGCATGCAGACAGATAAAGAGCTTTTAATTTTGTCTGTTTACCATTTTTCCCTACTCTGACGTGGATCTGCTGGAACTCCCTCCAGAGGCTCAATAAGGCGGCTCGAGGTCAAATAGGGATGGGCAATAAATGCTGGCCTTGCCAGCGATGTCCACAACCTAGGAACGAATTTTTAAAAAAAGTGTTCCTCTAATTTTTTATATCTTGTTTAACCTGCTTAATCAATTTGGCCCATAGTATATGGGCCTTAATTTCATCATGGATAAAGTAGCATTTGGAATACTTTGAGATGCGCTGGACACTCTTTTCAAAAGGACGTTATTATTTTGGGTTGGATTTAGAGCAAGGGACAATTAGAGGATTTAGGGCTCTTAAATTAGGAGATGTACAGAGCGGAACCCAATTTTTTTGAAAATAGATTTTGGGGGGGAAATGATCCAGTTCTTGAAAAATAATAGGATGGTCAATAAAAGTGGCCTTGCCAGCGACGCCCACATCCCATGAAACAGGGCCAGCATTTGCAGAGAGTCCCCACACACACCGGTTTTAAAAGAACTTGTCTGAAATACTGAACAAAGGTGAAAGGTTTGTTCGAAGATTGTGTTACTAATCTCTTTTTTTTTCCCCCATGAGAAATGTGTCTTTGAAATTACAACCAATCTAAGCTGGAAAAACCTGATTTGGGGATGTGGGCGGGGTGGGTTAAAGTGAAATGGTACAAGTGCAAATTGATGAGAGGCAAGTTTAAATTGAAGCATTGAGTTGTAGAGGGGCATTGGAGAAGGATAAGAACATAAGAAATAGGAGCAGGAGTAGGCCATACGGCTCCTCGAGCCTGCTCTGCCATTCAATCTGATCATGGACTCAGCTCCACTTCCCTGCCGGCTCCCCATAACCCCTTATCCCCTTATCGTTTAAGAAACTGTCTCTTTTTTGTCTTAAATTTATTTAATGTCCCAGCTTCCGCAGGTCTCTGAGGCAGCGAATTCCACGGATTCACAACCCTCTGAGAGAAGAAGTTTCTCCTCATGCCATGATCATATTGAACGGTGGTGCAGGCTCGAAGGGCCGAATGGCCTGCTCCTGCATCTATTTTCTATGTTTCTATGTTTCATCTTAATTCTAAATGGGCAGCCCCTTATTCTAAGATCATGCCCTCTAGCTCTAATCTCCCGCACCAGTGGAAACATCCTCTCTGCATCCACCTTGTCAAGCCCCCTCATAATCTTATACGTTTCGATAAGATCACCTTTCATTCTTCTGAATTCCAATGAGTAGAGGTCCAACCTACTCAACCATTCCTCATAAGTCAACCCCCTCATTACCGGAATCAACCGAGTGAACCTTTTCTGAACTGCCTCCAAAGCAAGCACATCCCTTGGTAAATATGGAAACCAAAACTGCACGCAGTATTCCAGGTGTGGCCTCACCAATACCCTGTCCAGCTGTAACAAGACTTCCCTGCTTTTATACTCCATCCCATCCCCAAGATTCCATTGGCCTTCCTGATCACTTGCTGTACCTGCATACTATCCTTTCGTGTTTCATGCACAAGTACGAGTTGTGGGTGAGCAGGTCAAGGGCTGCAGAGAGGTGCACAATTCGTATCATAGGAATGGAATAGGTGCAGCCAAGAGATAGCCATCTAATAGCTGGCATCAGTCACCTGAGCAACCAGTTTATCTGCCCTAGTAGAGAAAGACAGACTGAGAGAGTATTTTATTTGAAATTCAAGATCTTTAAGTTAATAACCAGTTGCACCCCGAGATAGTGGCACTGAGAGTTACAATGGGATGAAGCTCAAAAGAGGGAAAGTGAATGCATGGGGACAGGAGTAAGCCATTCAGTCCCTCAAGCCTGTTCCGCCATTGAATTAGATCGTGGCTGATCTGTATCTTAACTCCATTTACCCACCTTGGTGCCCTAACCCTTAATACCCATGCCAAACAAAAATCGATCAGTCTCAGTTTTGACATTTTCTATTGGTCCCCCAGCCTCAACAGCTCTTTGGGGGAAGAGAGTTCCACATTCCCACCGCCCTTTGTGAAGATTTGCTTCCTGACATCACCCCTGAACGGCCTGGCTCTAATTTTAAGGTGATGCCCCCTTGTTCAGGACTCCCCCACCAGAGGAAATAGTTTCTCTCCATCTACCCTATCAACTCTCTTGATCATCTTAAACACCTCAATGAGATCACCCTTTAATCTTCTGCACTCGAGGAATGGATCAGATATAACTATTTCTTCATCATCATCATCATAGACAGTCCCTCGGACTCGAGGAAGACCTGCTTCCATTCCTAAAGTGAGTTGTTTGGTGGCTGAACAGCCCAATGCGAGAGCCACAGTCTCTGTCACAGCTGGGACAGACAGTCATTGAGGGAAGGGGTGGGTGGGACTGGTTTGCCGCACACACTTTCCGCTGCCTGTGCTTGATTTCTGCATGCTCTCGGCGTTGAGACTCGAGGTGCTCGGCGCCCTCTCGGATGCACTTCCTCCACTTAGGGCGGTCTTGGGCCAGGGACTCCCAGGTGTCAGTGGGGCTGTCGCACTTTATCAGGGAGGCTGTCCTTGTAACATTTCCTCTGCCCACCTTTGCCGTGAAGGAGTTCCGAGTAGAGCACTTGCTTTGGGAGTCTCGTGTCTGGCATACAAACTATGTAGCCTGCCCAACGGAGCTGATCGAGTGTGGTCAGTGCTTCAATGCTGGGGATGTTAGCCTGGACGAGGACGCTGATGTTGGTGCGCCTGTCTTCCCAGGGGATTTGTAGGATCTTGCGGAGACATCATTGGTGATATTTCTCCAGCGACTTGAGCTGTCTGCTGTACATGGTCCATGTCTCTGAGCCATACAGGAAGGCGGGTATTACTACAGCCCTGTAGACCATGAGCTTGGTGGCAGTTTTGAGGGCCTGGTCTTCAAACATTCTTTTCCTCAGGCGGCCGAAGGCTGCACTGGCGCACTGGAGGCGGTGTTGGATCTCGTCGTCAATGTCTGCTCTTGTTGATAGGAGGCTCCCGAGATATGGGAAGTGATCCACGGTGTCCAGGGCCGCGCCGCGGATCTTGATGACTGGGGGGCAGTGCTGTGCGGTGAGGATAACTATTTCACATACAAGGTGATGAATGTTTGAAGAGGAGGGCAATGGAGATCGAGACCGTTAATTTAAAGAGGGAGTTGGACAGATATTTGGTGAGAAAATTAATTGAGGGATAGAGGTAGTGAACTGTGCATAATGTTTCTGAATTCTGGGCTGGGAAGATGGAGTGAAATGGATTTATCTCACCTCATAAATCCCTCTGGGAAAGATAATTGTCCAGAGTGAAAGACAGCAAAGCACAAGCTTATTCAACAGCAGTCCTCTCTTACACTTCATAAGTACTGGTTGAGTTGCGTCAATGGATAAATAGTTAGCCATACTCTAAGTTAGGCCAGGGATTGTACTTTACATTTTCGCACATAAGCGCAAAGTTGCACTTGTGTTTTTAAAGGGAGAGCATCTGTAAAATAAAACCACAAAGTGAGATTTGGGTGATTAATGAATTTTTGTTGAACAGAACTCAGCATTGTCCTGTTGTAGATGGCAGTGGCCAGAAGTTACACAGTGAAACAATGGCACACTGTTCTCGCTTTGACTTGTCTTTTTTTTTTTAAAAATCTGTAAATGGACAGTAGCATGTGTCATGGCATGTAAAAGTTACCTGCAAAATCGTAGAAAACTCAAAACTGTACTGAAGCACAAACGGACAGTTGTTTCGGCACAAGACGAGGATGGTGTCAATTTTTAGCAGGTGGCTTTGGCCGGAGTTCTAGATGGGGGAAGTATTGTGTTGGTCTGTCTCTGATTATTTATTAACAGGATAAGTCCTTGAATCTTATGTTACTCCGAGTGTAATGTATTTGTTTCATGGGTTCTTTGCTTAAGAATTCATAAGCAACACATTGTTATTAAGAACTAGTTGGTTTATTATCAAAGGGTTAACAATCTCACTATACATTACCAGTTCATCTACCAAGCTCACAACTGTATACCTCATGCAGTTGTGTATGACCGAGACTCAATTGACTGGAGTTTGATTGAGTCTTGTGAACATTACGTGACTGACTAAGCCACTCACAATGCAACAGCTCCACAAACCTGTGAGCATACTCACAGATACACACATTACACCAACAAAAAAATCCCCTAGATTCCCCTCGAGTACCTGGATGAATATTTTTTTCATTCATTCACTCACAGGACGTGGGCGTTGCTGGCAAGGCCGGCATTTATTGCCCATCTCTAATTGCCTTAAGAAGATGATGGAGAGCCACCTTCTTGAACCGCTGCAGTCCGTGTGATGAAGGTACTCCCACAGTACTGTTGGGGATGGAGTTGCTGAATTTTGACCCAGCAACAATGAAGGAACAGCTGATTTATTTCCAAGTCAGGATGGTCTGTAACTTGGAAGGGAACTTGGAGGTGATGGTGTTGACATGCATCTGCTGCCCTTCTCCTTCTAGGTGGTAGAGGTCGCGGAAGAAGCCTTGGCAAGTTGCTGTAGTGCATCTTGCAGAATATACCTCATCCCTTCCGTCCTTTCCTGACAACACTTTTGTCAAAAAAATAAAATAACAAGTAACCAGGCTTTCTGAAACATAACACGCAAAAGTTTAAACAAGATAGCTCTTCGGATATAATGGGAGTCTCTTAATCCCGATGAGATTGTTAGTTAGTCATGCTTGATCCTTCTGGTGTTAACCTTGGCTCAGTGGGTAGCACTCTCGCTTCTAAGTCAGAAGGTCATGGGTTCAAGACCCACTCCAGAGATTTGAGCACAACATCTTGGCTGACATACCCAGTTCCGGTA